>NC_064598.1:900000-1045000 GCF_943734845.2 Anopheles funestus
ATGGTCGTGGTAGTAGCAGTGCAGGACAAGGAAAAAGTCACGTCCCTTTTCGGAAGACGGTCGAAGTTCAATTTGGGTCTACCCAATCAGCATCATCCCCCTTTAACAAACCAAACGTTAATCAGAGCAACATTCGCTTCGCATGTGCGCCTGCCATCCGTCCGTTTTTTTTCGTACCAGAAAGCGTTGAGATGAGAGAGAATCCAGAGAGCCTTCAGACGAGACGAAACACGGTTCGATCATCGATCGCATCTTCATCCGGCGGCATTCAGCACAATCAAAGTGATCGGCTCATAATCGGATCATCGATCGACACGACTGATGGCGGCGTGGAAGACGTGATCAGTTAACATTTTTTCCCCAACCCCTTTGCTAACTTCCCGACCCACCGCGGTACGGTCTCGTATGTTCACAGATATCATTTCACAATACTCTCATTATCGTTGACCAATTTTTATTGAAATGAATTCTTCCATTTATCTATGCTTCCAAAAGCTCTCCGCTCCAATGGCTTCATCGTCTTCGAACTTTTTTCCACATGCGAAGGTCACGACTGAATCGATGATAAGCCAAGTTGTTGAGGAGACTGTCAGGATTCTTTACCAGAAGCGAGAAGTGGTAACGGTGGGCGAGACAGTGGTGGATGTTGGTAGCCGTTCATTGATGTGTGAAAATTATGTACTTTACAAGTTTACTTCCTGTTTCGACGGAACCATTATCTAACATCGAAAAAAAAACCACACCGCTCTTCATACGCCACTGACGACGACCTTCAAGGAGTGCGGTTTCGCACCGGAATTTTTAATCCATTAGATATCACGTGGCATTCGGGTGCGGTGTCGACGATGAAGGAAGCAGCGAGTCGAGTGTTGGGCTCGATAATCGATTGCACAAATTAATGAAGAATTGTTAACCGCAGTATTACGCAACTGATCGAAGAACGTGTTGAAGTGAAGACATCTTCTGCTAATGTGCCAAACGATGTTATCTACCATCGTGTTTGAATGTTTGTTTCGATTTAATTAAAAATGTGATTAAATCTGAACAACAGTTTCTTTTAAATCAATGTTGGCTACAAGGACACAACAATCATATATCAACGATCATTTTGATGTCCTTTTTTGTTGGAAAGCCCATGAAACGAGCACGCAAGCTAAAGTCGTTAACGACTGATCTCATTTAAATCCGCTTTAAAAACACTTGTGGTGCTGCTTAATTGTTTTCTCACTATTTCTTCTTTTCGCCTTAAGTGTCAACTTTTCCGGCCGCTTTCACTACAACACACCTTGACAAACTGCAAGTGCGCATGACAAATGATACACTCCTCGCGGTAGTCAAGCTTTGATCCTGTAACGCTGGTACCGGGCTGCCCTTAATTTTCATATCACCCTTCACAGGCACGAAATAAACTCACTCACTTCACTGCCAGTCCCGGAAGGGACAGAAGCGTGAAAAGTTCAGCGCACGAGATGTGCGCATGGTTCGAAATACGCCTCACCTGAAAGTGGTCCCAGAAAGAGTGACAGTAGAATGTCCAGATATTGGCCACCCGGATGTAGTATCGTACTGCTTGGTGGTTTTCTAAAATAATCATTCACGCAATTTACGTACTTCATTTTGCCTTTTTTCAATCCAATTTTTTTCTCCATCTTTATTTTTGCCTCCTTGCTTGTGCGCATTGTTACCGATTGCCGCAGCTGACAAGATGCATTAATTATTCGATTCATCGATCACGGACCGAAAGGGTGCGCTCGTTGGGTGTGGATGGAGGGCGCTTAGTGTAAGCAGCATTACAAATCGATTTGCTTTGAAGGGAGTGTGGAGAGGAAGGAAGGAGGAAAAAGTGGGGGTTTGGACAGGTATAGGGGACGCGTAAAATAGAACTGCATCGGTGCAAATCGTTATAAACAAACGCAACGTAATTGCCATTTCCAATTGGACCGAGAACAGAAGCGCCCATGGGGTGCGCAAAACGAACCAGCTCTCTTGCTAATTATTTCCAAGGAACCACTTTTCTATTGCTAGCTTCTGCGTCCGAGCACGGCCAGTGCTGAAACCAGAGCCTGACGAAGGAATAAATCATGATCAATTAGCGTGAAATAGGAATAATGCTACAGAAAGCGAAAGCCACACCACCCGTACCCGTGCACCGTCCATCGACAATCTTCGTACGCTTGCGAAAGGTGCAGATTACCGTGAGGATCACGGAACCGTGCAGGAAACAACAATAAAATGGCTATTTGTTTGCATTTTGAACGTCTCGCGGTACGATAATAACGATTAATAAAAGAAACAACATTTGGACGGTAAAGAGTTACTGATGTGTTAGGTTTCTATTTATAATTGGAAGGAATGAAGAAAATTGCATCCAGTTTAATTGTTAACCAAGGGTTTGCTCCTTCAGCATACCACCCGTGTGAAACCATTGAAATCAGGTTTATCTATCGGTATCGTATCGGACTTTGCAAGTTCCTCGAAAATTACAATAATTCAATTAAAACGCTCTGTAATGAATTTTCCCGGTTCTTATCGCGCAAAGCATCACCATACACGCCCTGTTCTTACGCATTCGCATGTGTGCTTTATGATATTTTGTTCTTTGCTAACAGCTCTAGGACATTCCCGGGTACAAGCTCTTATTCACACGACCAAACCGTCCACTCGGTGTCAGTTACGACCTGACTGTAATTATATAATATCTATCATTAAAGCATCGCAACTACAACTTCGTTTTCTTCCTTACTGCAGCACCCTTCTCCCTTTCGCAAAACCCTATACATATTTCTCTCATAAATATTCAGATCAATCAACCGAATGTTTCGATTGCAGCTGATGTCAGGTTCTTTTTTCCATACATTTTCCAACACATATTCTCGTTCAACTTCGCACAGATGACGCGATCCGGTGGACGAATCAATGCGTGTTCAACCGGTTCGGCGAGCGTTTGGCCTCCAATCGGAATGACGTCGGATAAACCGTTCGAGAGCGGCGGGATCTCGTTTGTCCCGGGGAGTTTAATGATCCTTACTGATCCGGTAGCGTATCGTATCGTTGCATCTCATATTTCACTCAATAAGCCTTGCGCTATTATACGTCCATCGGTATCAACCGTTCTAATAACGTCAATTGTGTGCCGCTTGTGGACGGTCAAGTTTTTTTGCGTCAGCCTCCGGACTCCGCAAACCTGCTGCAATAAATATGTCATGCGGGTAGAATAGTCTTGAGGGAGTTCTTATCTAAATAATACAATTTAATTCAGCTAGGATGAAATTTTCTTTCTCAAATACGTTTCCTGTACCATCTAGAATGAAGCTTGTAATATTATAAAAGCGCTCGACCCCGTTTATGATAGCATGTTTGTGTACAATTTCAGTGAGTGTGTGTGTGTTGTTTTTAATCAACAAACGTGGCAAGGAATATCCGATCGATTTCCCATTGTTCGGTGATTGGAATTCCTTCTTTTTTTTTGTTGCCTGCGGCACGTCACGTAACTTTCCGTAGAACGTCCAAGATGAGACCTAATTGGAGAAATAATAATCGCCATCATCTGCACATAAACGCGTCTATTTGCAGTACACAATCAGCACTGGTGGCCAGTTCCACGAGAGGACAATTACAGATGAATGTCAATGCCACACGTTCTTTACTTGCGCTCGGAAAAACGAGACCTAGATCGATCGATCTTCATTTCGAATGTGTAGCTTATTATCGACTGCCACGGTTACTTACATCGTCAACCAACGGGTAATGTTGGAGGAAGTTGGGAAGTTGATTTGGGTTGGGTTAGAATATTTTTCCCATCTCCGCCCCTAGGCGTCAATTATTCAGTCAATTACTGTAATTTGAAACAGAATGGGAAATTATAAAATATCACTTTCACTATTACTGGAACGAGACTGATGGCTGATGCGCAATAATGAAGGAATCTGTGTTGATGTCATCGCCAATAGATGCCACTTAAAATACCCTCGAGAGCTCCTGAACACAACTCATCAACATTACAAATAAGCTGAAATGTTTCCAATCGATTTATACAAGATTATTATAAAATATCACACGATTCACCCTGATGCATTTCGCACATATAGGCTAGCGAAAGTTTCCCCCACTGCAGCTCTGTCGCACCTTCCCAATATCCTTTCCCCGTTCGGTCCGAAACGGTGAGCCGAAAGTGAGATTTACTGTCCAAGGTGTACGGCAGCATCCGCTAGCAGCCCATAAATCCGTACCGTACCGTATCATAAATCTTGCCAGATGAATTATTCATCAATCGCTGGAAGCCCAGCGCGCCCTACACAAACGGCCACATAAACGGCCACTTTGACGCGTCATGCGCAACGTTCAAATCTATTCCATGAAGTGGTGCGGTGTCTCCATTTTTAGGCATCTCTATTGTTGATCAACACCCCCCCTTCATACCCCTCGCATCCTTGTTCGACGATCGATGGAGCATTGTGTCCGACAGAAGTGCGTTTGTGTGGTGGCGTTTGGCAAAATGGTTGCCGCCCGCTGACCGAAAGGTAATCTTGCGGCGGCATTCGCGTACAATGTTGATCATTTTGCAAAGATCCACACCGCAGCGGCGACTAATGAACCCTTTTTTATTATTTCGTTCGCACTCCGCACACTATCTGATCCCATATTTTTTGTACATCTACCGCCAAAACTATGGCTACATTCAATTCGCCTCAAAGCGTGTGCTTGCAAACAATGCGCTCGGCGGATAGTTGATGTAGTCGCAGGACAGGCGTTACAGTGCAGAGCGATTGATCATCAACCCTTCATAGATGATATCAGTGTCAAAATATCGTGCTATAAAGCACACGCGAAGCGTTTTCCACCGCCAAACTCCCAGCTTGAACCAAACATTGTACCGATAGTCACTGTATAAAATTGCTTACAAAAGAGAAGCATAGATAAACCTCAACACTCGCGTCCTCAGTGTGATCTCTCTTAAGTCTCCTTCCGCCTGGCAGGCGAAACTAGACGATGGGAGGAATGTAAACGTAAAGGTAAAAAAAGAACACATTACGAGGACTCTAAACTCCTTTTGAACGTTTGGCCCAAATTCCACATGAAACTGTATCGATCAATGAATGGAAGATGAAATGTGGTACAAAATGGCAAGTTTCATGTTATGCTCTGGTTTCTTTTTTTCCCAGTTGTTTTTTTTTTTTTTTTGTAACAAAACCGTCGAATGCGGATAATCCTCCACACGCTCACACATCCCTCGCTAGATGATGTCCATTTCAACCATCCGGATCAAGTTTGTGGCCGGCGGCGCAAGGGCTTGTATATATGTATAGAGGCGTATGAAAAATAGTGCTCCGATCGGTCCATTGTCCTCGCAACACACGCCAATCGGGCACAAGCGACCGCCCGAGACCGTAGAGATCATGATCGCCCCAGTGTCCGATCATGATGTTAGCGTTTTTACTTATTCCACCGAATTCTGTTTCTCTTTTCAAAACTACACTTCGACGAGGCGCAGTTTTGGCCTTTGGGTTCTCCTTGCTTCTATTCCAGAGGCCGTTAGCTGCGAAGAAATTGAAACGAATTGTTCGATTACCTTCTATTTCTCGGTGGATCGATCGAGGGGAGAGATTGGAGGTATGGAGGAAGAGCCGTGTAGTGGTTCGGAAGGAATTTTGATGTTGCGTCACGATGTTGCCGCCATCAAACGTCGCTCTCTAACGTCCGCCCGAAACGTCCTAATCTGTGCTACCATTGAATATATCTGCCCTTTAGCTGATATCCGGATTGCTTTTGCGCGCACTGATAAGAATGGAGTGGAAAAAGAGAGCGAAGAGAACAAAACAGCCTTGGTGAAGAAAATCGGCACCTCCTCCAGATGCTTTCGCGGTGATAGTGCATTTTTCCGGCACTGCACAATAGCAGCGGCATAAATTCACTGCCCGTGCCGATACAATGTTAGCCCGATAGGTGTAGAAACGAGTTGCTGTCGGCATGCAAATGGATATCGCGTGTCCGCATCGACTGGCCACAAACCCGGGGCTTCTCTAACGGACAGGAACAACAATAACAAAAACCCTTTCGTGCAGACAACGCCCGCTAAATCATCAACGAATCAAACGCAAATTTTCCAATTATTTCCACCTAAAATCCGCCACTGCAACCTGCCCCGACAATGACCAATTAAACGTAGTTAGGAAGTTGGACGACGGACGAAAGAAGGGCGAGGGCAACAGGAGCTATCCTGTGACGCTACCCCGCATACACACACACAAACCCGATGCTGCAGCCAAACGTGTGTCGCGTGATGGATCGTTGGCGTATTTGCATAGACTACCGTTAGCAGCACGGTACGTCGCACCAAAGACGTGTTATTAACGACGCGCCGTATGCTTATCTTTGCCGGAATGAAGCAGTAAAGCAGACCGAACCACACACGCATCACAACACAACACGAACGTAAAGATGCACCGAAAGCACGGTTAGAAGAGGAGCTTCCTACTGATCGCTTTTGGGTAGACATTATCAGTCAATAAATCACGAAGATTAATTTAGTCGGTGTCCAAAACAAACTAAGAAAAGCGATTGCAGTTTTGGAAGGGCAACTGTAAATACAGAAATGTTATTTACTCAGCAGAGACTAGAGATGTGCAAAGTGAGTAAGAGTGAGATTATTTTATTTTTATTTAAAGCATTATTTAAAGCCTGAGTAAATTTTCAAGTTATTAGAATTTTTTAATTTTTCTTTTTATTTTAAGCATTATTTGAGTGAAAAGAAACTTATTTCAACCAATAGGCATTAAAATAAATCGTTAATCGAGCTGACTCCTAATAACGGTTCATTCACTCTGAGTTGATTCACTAAAAAGAGTTTTTATTCTCATCTCTAGCACAGACGTAGCACAAGAAGGTTGTTATAATAGTAGATTCGGCAACTCCGTAACATGTACTCGAAAAGGTCACTGAGGAATTGAAAAGTATCTAGAGCTTGAATGTTGGAAAATACACTCCAAATTAAGGTTTAAATTCTATTCGGCATTATTCAGAGCTATTTACAAATGATGCATTAGTTCAGTTTTTTGACAGTGTTTCCCATTAGAGTTTATCCAATTTTCCATCTTTGTGGACTGGTTACAGAAATAAGAAAACATGATACACATCACGATGAAGATGTTCTCATGCCCTGGTGACATGCCTCGGGCTGTAAGTGCAATATTCCAGACAATCCCGAATGTTAACAGAACTAGCAGTATGTTTCCGTGAGAACTCGCAAAACATCTCTATTCCTCCCTTGTGCCCAAGCGAAATGGTGGAAACCTTGTACGAAACGGCGTGAGTCGTGCTGTGGCCTCCAGCATGGTGCACGCAGTCAAAGGTGTGACACGCCATTGTAGGCCACAACGAGCTAATCTATTTTTCTCCTCCATTGAATCGCTCTCGGAGGACAAAATTGATTTGCGAAATTGATGCCTAATAGCTGTCTATTGCTGTGCGGGCTATTGTGTTATTGTGAAGGAAGTACCCAGGCAAACCTAGAACTAGAATGCAGGAAGTTCAAAACAATGCCAACTTCGTTGGGATCCATGTTAGGGTACCATGTCGCCGTTCCTTTTCCCCGGTTTCGCCCACACCTTCGGAAGCAAATGTCATACCGAGCGGTGACGCTATAGGTTACCCTAGCGTTGAAATGCAGGATCGAGCGCGTTTCGTTCGTTCGTTTGTAGAAAGGTGAACTTCAACCACCACCCTGTTAAATCTGCCAAAGCAACGATGAAACGATTAAAACTACGCGAACAAGATCATTATCGCATGTAATAATGCAGCACGTACCGAGCGATGAATAGCAACAAATCGATCTCAAAAGTATGATGATGTTGTTAGGACCCCCTGGGAGGGTGGCGTTTTCAAAGCCGTTCCTACAGCCGATCGGATGATTGGACCAATAAATCATGTACTAATTTCAATCAAAACTCATTTCCCCGATGAGCCAGCGATTTTCGTGACAAACGCGAACAATCGATCATCGGGCTAATTATCGAAAAATTTCTCTCCACCTATACTATCCTACGTGCGTGTCTACCTTCGAGCGCCTCGACGCTCAATTTGATTTGATTTGAACGTTCGGGTGCTCCGTTTTGGGAGTGAACGCTCGTCACGAGTAAATCTCCGGTCGCTGTCAGCCCGCCGATTATTGATGAGTTAATAAAGATGTAGATCCTACTGGAGGCACGCAAAAAAAGACGATCATAATGACAAGATCCGATGCATATAATAACATATCGGGTATGAATCAACGGTGCGAAGGCACGTTAGTCCAGAAGCTCCCGTTCGCCAAGTGATACCTTTGTTAAAAGGTCCAGTAGTGTGGTGGCTAACGACAATGGCAGCGACGTCGAGCAGGCACTGACGGATTGCTAGTTCTTTGCCATGCTGACGATAATCGTCAGAGAATTAGCTCACTCAACCTGACAAAAGAAATCACCCTCAGCTGCTGGCCTCTCGAAAGGATGATAAAATATTAAATGAAAGAGAAATCGTCCGTTCTACTGAGCACAAAAACACACAATATACCCGGCTGACGATGAGGATTACACACTTATGCCCCTTTTCTCACCAGCACTAATTGTCATCGTCATCCACAAGGACCGGGTGCGTAACTTAAAGACCCTATGTGCGCTGAAAAATCTCCTGCCATCGGTCCAGAAGCGATTCTCTTATCTCTCCTGCGCTCCATTATCCGCGCTCCGCCGCGTCTCTGACGCATCGTCTTTTATTTGTGTGTCTTTACGGCGCCTCAACCTCTGTTTGTTCTCCACCCGACCACCCGCGGTACTTCTGCAGAGCCTTGCACAGTTGCACAGGGCAAATATTTATTTTTCTCCCTACAACGATACCTTTCCAACCGAGAAACGGAACGCTTTACGTGGCGCAACAACTCCTGCCATGGTGCCAATTTTCGTGAATGCGAGCGGATAATGAAGAAGGTAATCGGGAAGTTTATTTCCTTCCAAGCTAGTTCGGCGATCTCGTTCGGGCTTCTTCGCTGCAGCGTCTGTACAGTGTGCAGTGTGATTGCAACGGATCCGCAGAAGATTATCGGAACGCGAAACAAGTGTCAGCGGTAATTTTCAAATAAAACGTCCGAAACCAGTCGACAGACCGAATCTCACAGTCTGAGGTACTGATGGGAAGATAAAAGTAAGAAAACTAGCTACACAAATCCTATCAAGTGCTTCATTTAGGGGGATGAAAAAAACTCCGTCTTTCTCTCAGAAAAGCTTGGAAGGGTATGAAATCCAATGAAACAGAATTCGTAAATCGAAAAATGGATTGAACACTCGGCTGTCAGTTTAATGCTCGTTCATCTTACGTCGACGATCACTGGTAGTACGAAATACATGTATAATGCGTGTGCGTGTGTGTGTGTGTTGCAAAATATCCACAGGATGAACCAGGAGACAGTACCCACAGTTACGGTGGGCACAATCTTCCGTTTTCTACAAAATTAACATGATTGATCTTTTATGATGCTGATAATTTATTTCTTCCTGTTCAGAAGAAATCAGCCCTTCCTTTCGTACTTTGCTTTTTCGCTTCAGCATGCCGTTCGTGCATTTGTTTCGCACAATATCGGGTACGATCGTAGCGGCTTCGTTTTAAACCGTGGCAAATGGACGTTAAGGTAGAGTAAGAAGATTTAAAAACGATGTTGGGCTCTTTTTTTGGGTTCGTTTTTTTTGTCTCTCATTTAAATCACCGGAGTCTTGCCACGAGGACTTCATCCGCTTCCGATGCCGATGTAGCGTGAACTTCAGCAAAAAAAAGCCGAAAACTCACAACTGCAAAGTGGATCGCTTTGTCCTTTTGCGATTGTGCGATTCGATCAGTGCGATAAGACGAATTCCGTCCTTCCGTTTCGATGCCATGCCGACCTCGACTTGGGATCATTAATTCCCTCGATCGTTCTTGGTTGCTCTCACTCGATCTTGCCGTCGACAATCGACTCTGGGAAGGTACCGCTTGCTATCCTGTCAGGTGGAACCGGCTACTGTTTGCCGCACCGCGTGCAAAACAAGACAAAAAATAAACCACCACCTCATAATAAACCGCCAATTGATTCTTTATTCCGATCGAACGAAAGATTGTAAATTGTCTCCGGGGCGTCGTCGAGTCAGCAGGAAGGTTGTTGTTGTTGCCTTCGTTACCACCACCGCCGCTCAAATCGTATCTAGCCTAATTCAAACGCGTTCCACCGCCACCACCACTCGAGTACCGCGACCAGGAAATTATTACGGGCGTTCGCCTCTTACCCACCATCGATACCGTCTAACTAACGGACATGGTCGATCGATTGACTTCGATGGTGTGAAATAAATGAACGACTCGAGTCAATTGAGGTGGCGCTCGATCGAGGAGACAGAGGCAGGCTTTCGCATGTGCGGCATGTGTTTCTTAATTATCAAGCACCCGCTGGTTCATTGCGATAGTACGAGGAAACAAGCTCTAAGGAAGGACGGGTTGCTTGATCTTAGAGCACACAAGTACAACTTTCTTGTTTTTAATTAAGCAGCACGTTATGGATCTTTTTCATAATGGGGACAATTGTGTTGTCCAAAAATCTGTATCCTTCAATACGAAATGATCGAAACCTTATTATTTGTGCACCATCTACTCCTCCTTGTGTTTGCACTGATGAACTCCATTTTACACGCCTCAGCTACATCCCAGCCCTGGAAAGGACGAAACGAAGGCGGAAATGCAATGATTTATTACCCAACAATTTTCTCTCGCCTTTTACAAAACCACCCAAACATACATAAAACAAAGCAGAAAATCGATCTCCATTCCTACGAAGAGTCCTCTCGTAAGGCTCCACTTATAATCACGATTAAGCCATTGTTGGCACCTGACTGCAGACTGCAGTAGTGCCGTTCTAACTGCTGCGGGTCAGCAAGATGCCTCTTCACGGAGGTTTGATCGACCTGCTGAGCCCCCTTAGGACGCATTCGAGCCTGCCATGACACCCAGCACCAAAGTGTGAATATACGATGTGCGAAGTGTTATCAGGTTCGCCATAAATTCATTTTTCAAACATGATGTCTTCCTCAGATTCTGTTTGCACACCATTCGGGACCCGGTTCATCTCCCGCTTTTAGTGCGCAGGCCAGCGACCTGAAATCGTGCCCGGTGTGGAATTTCGTGGAAGTATCGGACGCCCAGGAGATGATTGACGATCAACGGGAAAAAATTGAAATTTATGTACGCCACAGTGTGTGCACCCTTTGCAATGAACCGTTTACGTGTCGCTCGGCCAAAAGCAAGACGACCGATTGAAATATTTCAAGAATGCGACAAAGAGTAAGATTGATTGCCAGTCTTTTCCCCATGGCTGATGAAGATCTTCGGATCTCCGATCGGGACAACCCTCCGATCGGGAAAGATCAAACGCACACCCTACCCGAATGTGCCGTAAACCTGTCTAACCTTGCGGAAAGTTCCAAAATCAACGCACCGGCTCGATCGTGCCCCATAATACGCACCTTTCGAAAGCGTAGGGAAAATTCTCCCCGCGCACGAAAACCCCCTCGGAGGTGATAAACATCGTCCCTTCCTGCCCGGTGCCTGAGAGGTGATTTATCGCAACCACATTAATTTCACACAAATCAAGCAATTATTTCATTTTTCAACGTCAGCTTTGTACAACAAAATTTGGCTTTATGAGGTCTTTATTATCGTGTCGCGCTTGTACAACGATTGGCGCAATTGGTGCAGTGCGTGATGCTGACCTGTGCGAAACCAAGCATTGTTCCGAAACATTACCATAAATGACCAACGAGACAAAAATTGTCTACCTATCGACATCATTATGTCGGGGATGGAACAACCTAAAACAAGCAAATGATTATTCCCTGAACTATTCACATTACCTCGGTTGTAACCACGAATGTAATTGCCAGTCGCTTTCCAATTAGAATTGCTCGCTTCGACTTTCTTCGCTACACCACTATCAGCGCATTGATCTAACAAAGTTCCCAGGCACATACCGAACCATCACCGAAAACAGAGCCGGAACATTCGTTCCCGTCAACATTACACCCGTTCGACTTTAATCGGTCAACTCTTCTGCGCATCGCATCCCATTCCCGTATGTAAATCGATTTTGAATCTTCTCCGTTTTAATGTTGTTACCCCAGCTCATTGCTATCTTCCACGAACCCTTGGTACCATGTCCCTGGCCAGGGAATTTGAGAAGCCTTTGGTACGCGAACCGCGCCCGGGTGTTCTGAGATTTCGGCAGATACTCGCACGATTCCTGTAGCTGATGTTACCGATTGGATCGGTTTGCCGAAATTTAACGACCTCGAATACACCACGTGTCCCCTGCGTCCGTCGAACATTGTTTGCTCGCCAAACGACGCCACCTTAACGAACGCGGAACAGCGTAAGGGTGAACGACGTAGAAAAAAAAGGTCACACAAATGGCGACACGGCGACAACTCCAAAGACAGGTTACCCACCCGCTTCGGAACGGGGTAGGAAATGGATCGGTCAACCGATCGGTCGATGTTCAACAATGATTACAAGGTTCCAGGAGCACGCAAAATGTTGTATTGGAAATTAAAACTTATTTTAGACCAATCGAGCGGTTCAAGCTGAGAACGCAGGACGGGTACTACGGTGAAAAATGTGGTGGTGGGTGCAGGACGTTAAGTACATGTTAAAATTCCCATAAGACATGGCTTGATTATTTCGGATGGGCAATTTTTCTCCACCTTCATCCCGGTTCGTAACGAGGAAAATGTTGCAGCAATAAAAAAAATCACCAACCAAAAAACCTTAACAAGGGTCCCTTCGAGGCCGAAATATGTTATCGCTCAATATTTTAACATTTAAACGAGCAAACTCGGCGAAATGCATCGCATCGATAGGCCAGCGGGCAGGAAGGAAATTCCACACGAATGAACTGATAGGTAAGGTGGTGCGTAGGACGGGGTGAGAGAGATGTTTAAACATAATTTTTATATCAAATTATCTGCATTATCACGAGACGTCGCCGAAATCGGACCGCGTAACATACACCCATGCTCTGTGGCCCAAGCGCTCAAGGACCCGCTGTTAATAAAATTATTATTTATGAAACGCCAGACGAGCTATGAAACAAGCTTCTCCTCGTTCTCCTCCTCCGTCAGATGCCCCATTAGCAAACCACCACAGCCGTCTAAAATTACGACAAAAAGCTTCCTCACAAAAAGGGGCAAAAAGTAAAAATCTTTACCCCGTTCGATGTAAGGCACAGCAGCGAGGACAGAATGAAAAAAAAACTACAACCCCGAACAAGCCGTTACAAACTCCATGACTGTCCATGATGATCTTGCTGATGCTTGCGCGTTTATCTCTCCCCATTGATGCTTGTTTTCACCATGATCGCTTTTATTTAAATATAATAACTTAATAAAACTTGATATTTATTTTCAATTTCTCTTTTTTATTTTCGCACGGTATTCAACCCTGATGAAGCGCGAATTGTGTCCCGGTTGCCATCGGTGGCGAGCCACAATCTTGTGTCTTGTTTGTCCCTTCGCGTTTATCCGGCGTTCCCTTCAGACGCCCTGCCATCTTCGTTTGTTACGTGGACGATGATGGTGGTGTTACTGTGCACCCCTTTACTGTTGCTGTCCGCTCGAGCTCGATTCTGATCGATCCGTATGCATCCTGGGGAACAAAGTCGACTTCTTTAAATCGCTCGCTTACAGGGAGTCGTAGGTCGCGCGGGTTTAGAAGCACACCGGAGGAGCCGGTGTAATTTTCAGTCATTATACATCGATCAGAAATTCGAATTAACATTTTCCCATCTGCAACGAAGCAAGAAGTGATAATAAACGGCTTGCGTTCCGACGCTTCGATGTCTAAATAAAGCAATTTACTTTTGCATCGCCGAATGTTGCATCCCGCACGAAAAGTCAGCCCCTCTACCACCTGCTCCTCCCATCTCTCTAGCGGTGAGATGCACTTCCGACACTCTCCCCGGTTGAAACAAATGTAAAAACAAAACCACACTCCAGTTCTCTTCGAAACGCAAATGATATTTTCTTCGTGCCGCTTTTCCCGCCAGTGAGCACTTAATGACCACCCTGCGGATTTGGCACTTGAAATGTGATAAAAATTACATCATACGCATACATACGTAATCAAGGTGAGCTGTGTAAAAGTGCAACGCTAACCACACCACACCGGCAAACATGCGAAACTGCAATCGACACTTCGCTCACCCGTTACCTCCTGGCCAACACTGATTCTCTTTCCACTGATGTATTTATTTTACACCCCTTGACTTGCTAATGCCAGTGCTCCAGTCTCCATCATCTGTTCCTTGTCCATCGTGCGGGTAAGTGGTCAGCCAACGCTGCCAAAATCCGTGCCCATCCCTCCAAATCAAAATCGGATGAAGTTGAAGCCTAAGTACCTTCGTCGACTAATTACAAACGTGATCATCATCATCAGCGGCAGCAACGGCCGCATTACGGGATCGTGATCATGCCGTGTTGATACCGTGCGACGCGAAGGGGCAATGGCGCCCATCAAAAGATCGTTCGTTTTATGTATTTTAACACCAGCAGTGAGTGAGAGCTGTAATTTTTGGTAATTTCCATCTCACAGCAAGCGCACAATCACTCGCGGGGATGACTGGATGTCAAGAACAACTGGGCCACAGTTGTATTTATAAATAGTTTCCATTTTTGTGTGCCACCTCGCATGCTGTGGTGCATTTTTCGGGAATTACAACTACTATGTGCGTTTTTATATTTCAGCCCAGGTTGCCCCACCTTTATCAAAATACGCCACGCGAAATGTTGTTCGTATCAATACTAATTTATCACACCAAAACATTACCCCGCACGCTTTCTCGTGTTGATGAGGTTTGCTAATATTTCATATAACCAAACAGACTGCATTCCGTCCGCCTAAACAGGTTTCTCTACGACCAGCAAAATTGTCGAAAAAAAAATAATATCCCTGCACTTGCAGCACCTTTGGCTACATCTGTAATATCCAGATGACCTCTTCCAGCAAACCGCACTCATTGGTGCAAGCATGCACATTTTGCGAAAGATGGCAGCAAACAAACAAAAAACATTCCTTCCTCATTAAGCTCTGATATCAACGGGCTGATAAGACGAAAATCCAAACCATAGCACGTTTTCTCTGTCCCTATTTTGCATTCAACCCGGTTCACCCTGCGTCGAAGGACATTCCGAGGACTTCGCTTCCCACCGTGCATATGCTTTATTTAAAAACCTTATGTTTCGTCTGCTTATGGATCGGGACCGAATGATTTATTTAGCATTTCTTATCAGCTACGAGCAAGTGAACGAAAACTCTGGTGGGATTGGGAAAAAATGTTTCGGTTGTGCTGATGGCAAGCTGCTCGTCGAAAGGTACGAACTCTGGTGTGCGGTTTACAATAGCCAGTTGCTTTTGGGAACGATCGAGAATTTACGGGTCGCTTTTAAGGGATAAAGCTGTCGTGACCGGTCGTGACCGGATTTTTTGAGACACGTTTAATTAATGCCTCGTACGCGAACTTGCGTAAAAGACAGCATTTCGTTTCTGTTTGCGCGTAGAACTAATGTTGTTCAAAGGATTCTGGATTGTCCGTACAATACCAGAAATGAATACAAGTGAATAGCTCACACTTCTTTGCTTAGAATGTTTTAATCCTTTTAGTGTGTCAATTTCAATTGCACTAAAAATAAGAGTTTTCCTCCTATAAACCCCCTTTGAAAGCCATCTTTGATGCATGAGCCCGCACAGCCAACAGGCCCACCAATATACCTTTGCAACCACAATGCAATTTTCTCTTTACGGCACTTTCGGCGAATGGGCGACTCCCGTACAACGTAAACGGAAAAACACGAACTGCGTGTACAATGTCCCGACAAACACACCAACCAAAACAAGCAAAACCGATAACCTCTTGAGCCGCAACAGCACAAAACATCCAACAAATCCTTGACACTATAAGGTGGAGCAACAGCGGCCCTTTCCAACGGTTCATGTCCTACCGCATAAGGTCCCCTATAGCACTGGCCAGGTCCTTAAACGTGTATGTGTGCATCTTCTTTACTGCTGCCTGTTTTCGTTTGGGTTCTTATTCCAGCTTTCCCCACAAATTGACAGCGAGCATCAGCACGGATCCGGGTGTTGCTTTGCGGACAGTTTCATGCAAAAAACCTGTGGCTCGCCTCGATACAACCTCCGGATTGGTTGGATTGTGTTACTCAAGGGATTGATTTTTGTTTTATCGCCACTCGTCGATTTTTACCTTTTAACTTCAACCTTTTTGAACATTTCATAAGCCTACCAACCGCGCGGCTTGTCCGCGCGGTGCAAGTTAACTCCCGCTGCCACGAAAACCAGCACAAGTGAACAGTAAATTAAAAATCCGTGTTCACAACTGCACAGGTCCACTTAATCGGTATCGATAAAGTAACAAAAACGATGATGATGTTCAGCATTTTGCGTGGCCCGTTTTTCACTCCCGCTCGTTTGCTTTTACGGATTCATTCTGCGTGATCGGTTTCAATCGCGCTTGTACGGCCGTCTTTCGGCAGCAACACCAGCAATAGCATTACGCAGCTTAGCATCGCAGCAAAGTACTGCACCATGCCATCGGGAAAGGTGAACATGAAATTATAAATGGTTTTTACACAACTTTGACACCTTTACTACAAATTTCGTAGAAATTTTATCTCCCACTATTAAAGTCGGATCGTTAGGATACACTGCAATGCTTAGCGGTTTTTTTTTATTCCGCCATCAAATTTTTATCCCCATCATGAAACAGGTCCTTGTTGGTGACCTCCTCGGCATTCCGATGTTAACGTAAACAAAAAAAAAGAAAAATCGATAAATTTTTACCAAATTTAAGAAATCCTCAACAATCGGCTCCATAAGAGTCATAAACTGAAGAAGGCAAAAGCAACGACTCAAAAAACCGCGCACCTCTATTTAGCACAAAAGCAAACTCCAGTTAAATGGCCACTTTTACGATAATCAAAGGAAGGTTTCACGCTAAAGGACGCTCTATTGTAGGCAGCAGTGAAACTAAAAGAAGAAAAAAAACACTCAAATTCAACTCACCCCAAATGCACTTTGTGCAGTTCGCTATAAAAAAAGCCGATTATACCAACTGGTTTGTCGTTGTTGCTATTTTTTTCTGTTCTCCGTTATAACATGCATTTGGAGAGTTACTCCACTTCTGCTAATATGTGTATTCAATATTTAAATGTTAATATCTTTATATACAATAAAATTCGACCACTTTTTGCACAGCACTCAACATTTCGGCATCAATTTTTGTCGCAAAATGTCGAAACCGGTTTCGTACGCTACAACACCGATCGTCATCATAATTCGTTTTTGCTTCCAAACGATTTCGCACCACATCCGACCAATGTCTGACGAACCGCAAAATATGCCACGAATCGCCGTTCGCTTCCCGTGGCTGCATTGCACAATTTTAGGCATTATTAAACGCTAATCCATTTATAGCCATTTTCAATCAAGGAGCGAACAGTGCCCGAATACGCTCCAGAAAGCTTTTTTTGTCTTTACAGCTCTCATTGATCGACTGTGAACCAGCGAACAGAAAGTTTGCCGAACCATTTCTCCTTGCGGCGTACATTTGTAGGAGGTCAGGACACCGTGTCATTTTTTTTTTTGCAACCCCGAAGATGGATCCCGGTGTGTTACCCCATCGGTAGTATCTTCCCTGCCGGCATGACCTGGGATAATTATTAATACCATAAAAGCGCAAACCAATCGCACAGACAACTGGCAGGTCCAATTCCGTACCGTTCTTTATCGCATCCCTGTATTGACGATGGAATTAAGAAAGCCATCTCAACCAAAGCGAAAAGTGGGGAAACCTTTTGCACGTCCATCGCTTCATAGCTGGTTAGTTGTCTCGTAAAATAACACTTCATTAAAAACTTTGATCAGCTACGAAGGAAAGTGTATCGTGGTAAACACATGAACACACACACAGACTCGAACTCTCGGCCGCAAAGTGCACACATGCACCATTGAACTCCATTCCCATGCCGAGGATTCTTTCGCACACATCATTTGCATTTCATTTGCACATACGCCAAAGGTCCTACGATGCGATCTGTTAAAAATTCATAAAATCCACTACATTACTGCTTCTATAAAAGCTTACATTTTTAACTCTCTTTACGACTGGATGCTTATTTTTTCGGGAATCTGTAGCCGAATTGAATGCGATGGCTCCCCAAGACGTTCAGAAATTATCCGACCTTCTCGAAGAAAGGGAAATCGTTTCATTTATAGCAAATTATTTCAACCATTACTTATGGCTGTGCGCGTTTTGCTGTTCTTTTAATATCATTAAAACAGAGAGAAAGATGTCAAGCGGGCGAAAGATTCTCAGGTTGATTTTAATTACAAATCATTTTTATTATTTTCCAACACGTGTTCCGGCAGTGGATGGATTCATGCAAGCGTAATGAAGAGAAAGGATTTTCGAAACACTTACGAAATGCAACGAAACTTGGCAATTTGGGGTAAAATTATTACCGTGCGCTTTTCACACAAAACACCGCTATCAAAAGCACCTCGTTAATTAATGTCCCTTATGTCTGATACAATTATATACTAAAAAATCTGTACACACCCAGCCCAACCAACCAACCATGGTCATCTGCGGTAGCGCTGTCGCAAAATTCTCCCCCTCACCAAAAAGTCCTATCAGGAGGTGTCCTACTTTAAGGAAAACTCTCATACCGCATGCAACCCTCCTTTGCTACCGTAGCAATGCCAGCATGTATTCGTCTTTAAGTTAACGACATTAAGCGTAAAATGTATTGGTCAACTTTTCGAAATTTACCACCAGCGCCAAACAATCGCAGGACGATTCGAAAAGAAACACGAACCCCAAACACAATTGCAACTTTCCCCCATTTTTTTGTTGCGAACGTTTATAGAAAAAATCGCAACAGAAAACTTCCATCTCCCGTGATGGAAAACAGCAGAAAACGGAAAACAAAATCTCACAAGCCCCAAAAAGGCAAAAAGGAACAATATCACAACCGAGCTGCATACCGCACAGCAGCAGCACTGCCGGGAAAGATGAAACGCGAAAAAAAAGGAACTTCACCACATCCTGGACCAATCACGATGGACTGCCATTGTTCACACGTAATTTGGCCCACGCTAAGGAACACGCCTGGTGACCGCGGAGAGAAAACTGCCGAATGCTTTGCAGACGACGAACAGGCGACAGTCGAACTTTTTCCCCTCTGCCCAGACTGCACCAGCCAACAACAACGCACAAAAAAGACGATACACTCCAAAATAAACGAAACCCTTAAGTACGTCCTCTTGGCGATGCATCGTGCGTTTTTATTTCTTCCAACCCATGTCGTGTGCGTTCCTCGATCGGTCCCGTCATATGCAACCGAAATTCGTCGCCAGCACTTTTGGACGTGTCAGAAGCCGTAAAATGTGCAGCAACAACTGCTTGAAAACGACAACAACAAAAATAGTACAAAACACGCAACGACATGCGCGAGAACGAACTCATCGCGGACCAATCGGTCGTCGGGCAAAAGAGGCTGCAGGTTCACCGGCAGGTCATTACTCATGCGAAACCGTGAACGCACCGACATTCGACGATAAGTTGTCCTGCTAGTCGTCGGTGCTGGCTCCGCCTCAGCTGTTTCATGGGAAGACGAGAGAAAGCAGCAGGGACATGGAATGATAATCTCACAAGAAACATGAAAATATCACAACACGATAGCGATATTCGGTGAACATATCCTGTCAAACGAAAATATAACCGCATTATATTTACTACTACTGTTACTGTTACGGTATGTCGAAAATAATGATTTTTCTTTAAAACGTAAAACAAACATTTTTGTATTGTGAAAATGCGTCGATTTTTTTTTTGTATGTATAGGCTAAAGTTATTCCACAAACCATTAGCTGACAATATCAATAAGTGTAGAGCAAGAAACAAAATATTTATATTTACGTTATCTTTGAAATGTCGCGGTAGGTTTTGAAAAGTGTAGTGTTGTTCATGTTATGTTACAACGCGAAACACAATTCAATCCTTGCATTTCGTTGATCGAAATTCATTTCATATTTTATGGATAAAGCCATACACTTGAGCACATTCCAACAACTTTTCCCATTGTAGAACGATGCAAAACACAACGAAAAATCACCCGAATCAACAAGCTACTAAAATCACATACGCAATGCAACCGATCAGCGGCCAGTTTGACAAGATTTTTAACAAGATCCGCACATGAGCGACGCGTAATCTTCAACGATGATTTTCGGGACTAAGTGACTGTACCGGTTCCGCATCGTACGAAACCATCAGGATGATGACGTTGATGATATTGCTCCCCGGGCGGATCGGTTCGTTGTTCGATCCGTTTGGCGTTTTATGGTGAATGAAATCGAACAGAACCTAAAATGCTACACTTTACGAGCTTCCGACGGACGGATACGGGCGTAGTCTGTGCGGAGGACGCAATGGTCCAAATTGGTACATGTCGATGGCCGACGTGGAATGGTCGGCAGGGTAGACCGTGCGGAATAGAGTGGTAAAACGAGTTTCCGTGCAAAAAACAACAAAAATTCACCACCCAACCCAATTAGACGGGATGCAGTCGTCGCGATGCATGCACCCGGTATCGAAACTGAAAACCCATTAAAAGGTCTCTGTCGATCTGTATCTTGACGATTGCTGATCGTTTCTTTTACCTTCGCTCACGTCCATCGAAGAAAGCGCACCAACGCACCCGCTTGTCACCATCGTTCGGACGTTGGAGCTACATTTGATCGTACACGTACACACACACGGACGCACACACACAAACACTCTGTCGGTCTTCAATGATGACCTCGGTATCGACACTACATTAACCTGGGTCCGCCAGAAATAACACCAGAAATCAATAAATGCCACCGAGAAGAACCTTGTAATAAATCATACTTTATGGACGCACCAAACGCGATCAGGCGATGAAAATAAATTGCATTTCCAATTCAGACGCCAATAACACAGTGCATCGGAATCGTCCAAATGATGGTAATGCTAGATTTAGGGCTGTACGTAGTGGCAGTAGTCGTGCAGACCGTGGCCCAGGAAATGCGTATCCGCACACGATACGCATCGTAGCATGGTTCATCTTTGCCGACATAACAACCTCCACCATTCGTTGTCTCACCGCGGAAGATGTGTGTACAGTTCCTAATTTTCAACCATTTTCAAAAATCAACCGACGCGTTTAGGCCATACCCAGTGACCTGTTAAAACGCCGCTTAAATAACGATTCGATAGTGGATACCGATTTTCGGACGATGAATTTCATCCATTGAGAACGAATGACATCGCGAGCGCTTCGGGCTTATTCGGAGGACAATAAAATTTTATCGATTTTCCATCATTCCGAAGGGTTTGCAGCAACGGCAGTGAAAACGACCTCTACTGGCATGCACGGCACAACCATCAAAGCCTCTACTTAGCACTTTTTTTTAACTTTTAAAACTACCGCAAGGAAACCACATTTGCGGAGACGTTCGAGGCCGCCATGGGTCATAAAATCTTCCAAAATGAATTGTCGAAATGTTCCACCGTCGCGCAATGTGCATTGTGAGAGTGGCCAGTGCGCACCCAAGGAATTGAGAGATAAATTCCATCCCAATTTCATCAAACATTCGTATTCGCAAATGCATAAAATGCCGGTAATAAGAACTCATCGCTTACCGTTCCGATCCTCATGCGGTTCGTGGCTCGCTCATGTCGGACGCAGGGATATTATCGACCAAAGCTTTGAATCGTGTTTCAACTGCATCCTGCCGGCTCCGACAGAATTCGCATACATAGCAGATACTTCGCAAATAAACTCCCCGAACAGCGTATCTTTATTTTATTGCACAAAATTACAGAAATTCTCGTTTATGATTATTGCCACATACACGGCTGAGCGCATTTGGCACTGCGAATCGCGGTTTCGTTTCCCATCAACTATGCTGTTGCGCATCAACCCTGCCACAGTCGCAAACTCGTCGTCCTGGGTGCGAATGCACAAGGATACAAAAGTATGACGATTCGATTATCACCCAATCATTTTCACTATTAGAGAATCTTGTGCATGCTCATCCGCTTGCACCGTTCGAAGCCCATGCGTGCACGTATGTTTGCTTAACGATTCGATTATTACTGCGAGAAATTCTCACCACTCGATAAGCCATTCCGAGACGCGTTTGCCCAGTCTGTGTGTGCCCAGTACAGACGATCCTCGGTGTCAGTTTACTTAACCTTTGTCCGGCTGGCGCTATAAACAAACAGGTGATTGTACCCGTGAAGAGTTGGGACCGTTGTCCAGCGAAGTCACCCGAAGGGACCGCTACGGGACGTGGTACGATGAGTCGAAAAGGAAAACAAATTGTGCAAGGCGCTAAGGCTAATTGAATGCATATATTTCTCCGCATAAATCCGCCATCGCACCGGGCGTTCCGACACACGGTGGACCATACGCGTTGCCAATTATCTTAATCAAATCACGTGCCCCGTGTGTACGCTGCCTGTCATCGCTGGATGCAAAAAGCGACGAAAGCGGATAGGCCATGCACTTTGGCCACTATTTCTCCTATCCTGACGATGGATTAAATGGTGCTCCGCTGTGATGGTCACTTTCCGAGTCCGAGGTCAAGCAGAGTCCAGGGAACAGTCCATCTGACCTCGAACGGACGATGAACACATTCGGACAAGTTGGTTGTTTTCGCCATAAAAGAAGTAAAATAAATTGGCTGCTAGATGGCTAATGATCGGGTTCGTAAACATCTAGATAACACTCAAATGCAGAGTGATAAACATGTTGCGAATTGCATGGGTGCCTGATTGCGGTTCCACATGCAACATAAAGAACTGTATTACACTGCACAACGTGCCACAAATCCATCATAATTCATTTGTTTCACCTTTGGGAACGTATTCCAGTTTTGAAACGGGTTTTTCAACTCGTAGCATTGATTACAGCGATAATCTAACTGCAATCGATTCCAGCCAATGTTGCGGAAAGCGTCAAAGTCGTATCTTCAGCAAGACAACATTTAGAATCTGCCGCCCTAACTCTGGAGCAACATGTACGAACATCATCGTTTTTCCTTTCATAATATTCTTTTACTTTTGATCCATACAATCAACGTATCCGTAAACGAGAACAAATTATTTTAAATCGATATTACACGTCTTTAGACCTTCCCAACCGGCCGGGCTTTCTTCATTCCAAGTAGACTGCAACGAAGAAAATTTGGCAGAGTCTGTCCGGTGCATGGCATGACCACGATCGATAATCGATTTTTTCGCACAATTCTTCGTCGCACCTGCGCTCACTCCCTCGCATTATCTCTCACCTGTGTCCGACGGTTGCTGGAGCCACTTATTAAGTCATTAAACCGATGTGCCTTCCCGACGATTTCTTCCAGAAACTCCAAACTCACCACCGAACTCAGAACTGCTGCTTAGACCAGACGCATTTGGGGTTCCCTTTCTCATCCAGCGTTGCAGTTTTACTCGTGCACTGATGATGATCATCCGGCCCTTTAGCAACCGTTCAAGTACCTTCCCGCCGGTTCTGGTAGATCGAAATGTTTTCGCCCCCTAGGGGCGAATAGCTTCCCCTCCTCTTTGCCATGGTTTAAAATCGTGCCCGACGACCCAGTGGCGCCCTGGAAGCTGCCACATTTTTTCACTCCCTTAAATAACTCTACCGTGAAACTTTTCAAGCGGTGCTTCAGTGATGGCGTTGAAAAGTTGATACCATTTCCATGCTGTAGGGTCATTTAATCAAAGGTTCCATGGACAGTCGATATTTGATTACAGTGCTGCCGCGCTCACTAGCAAGCGAAACCTTTACCACCGTCACACTATTTCGTTTGTGTGAGTGTACAGTTTTTATAATATTTTGAATCTGTTTTATTATTATTAAAAATCTCATCGCTCATCTAAAGCAGGTCGGACTTCGACACCGGATAGCAGTAATTAGCGTAATGATGTTGGTTTTATGCAAATAAACGGCTGTACTGGCGAAGTGGCTACGGTCTTCCGCATCATGCAGTTCCGAGTGAAAACATCGACGTTGCAGATATTCACTTCTAAAAGAAGAACGCTGCGCAAAAAAAAACATTCTACCCTGTGAGTCTTCCTTGGTAATATTTTGTGTGAAATTATAGACATCAACAAGCTATTGCCAATGCATTCCACAAGGCAAGCCAGTTTTAGTGCTTTGTACCTAAAAATGGTGTGTCAAAAGCCATCTGAAACCTTGTAATTGATCAAATTGGCTTTGGAGACACTGTAATTTATCAATAAAAAACTCATCATATTTATTACAACCGTGGAGACAGCAATACACGAATGACCGACAATAAACTTTTAGTGTTGATTATCAAGTTGCTTTCTTTTTTTTTGCAACGTAATTTATCTCCAACGAAGTTCGTTACTATCAACTCACAATCATACAAAGTCGTCTCGTTCAATAATCCTGTTAAACTGCTCAGCACCTCCCGCAGCTTCGATAGCGACTTGTCATGTTAATAACAAATATGATTCTGATACATTCATTAGTTATCTCTCGGAGTCCAGTTCATTCTGTAATATTTGCTTTTATATTCTTCTCGGCGACCCTGCAATCGTCTTAATAAAAGAGATGAATATTCGCAGGACAGAGAATTTGTCAAATATTTTGTCGAGCCGTCAACGCGCTATCAGACCACTCAGATCACGTCCTACGTTCGGCGGCCGTGTTTGAGCCGGCACCACAGCAGCTGCGCTGCAGTTGCAGCTGATGATCGATGATCGCCGTAAAAGGCGAACGCATTGGCGAAACCAGTGCGAGAACGATTCGTAAACCTCACAGCCCAGCCCAGGTCGCTCTGCAGATGCAGATTAATGGTCGAAGGTGCGCCACAAAATCCATCGACAAACAGGGATCGACAGAAGTCAAGTATGATCGATCGATCGATGTGTTCGTCAAGCGGCCGGCACCAAACACCGACGATCCATCGACAAATCTTCATCGCAGCACTCCGTTCAAACAATCGCCGCCGAACGAAAGTTTCGTCAGTCGTACCGCCAGATCACACACGATCATCTAGATCGAGCGTTAAGTGAACACGGTAATTGTCGCACGAAACGAATCGCAGCACAAACATCCTAATCGATTTACGACATTCGAATGTTTAATCATCCGAAGCTGACTCATTTCAATCGGTACAATCCCGGTCTAGCATGGTTTTGGCCCTCCGAAATCTAGCCAAACGGAATCTTCGTTATCCACTCCATAATCCCGAAAACGAACGACATTCGTGTCAAGTGACTGCCGCACGAGAGATCTCCACAGGCTCTCGACACTCCTAATCCCACTCAGTTCCGACGTGACACTTTCGCGGGAATTCTGCTCGTATTGACAGGTCTTGGTCACCGCTCGTCATCGTCGATGGTGGTCTGGCAGAAAGTCCTCCAAAAGTTGCCACCTCCGCAGTCACATACTCGGCATAACAAGCGCAGAGGACTGGAGCTGCTGCCTTTGGCTCCGTGTATTGTCACGATTCAAGTGCGCAGACCTTTGACACACCGTCAGCAGTTTGGGCCGAACCGTCAACGCGGGAGGTCAATGTGTGAAATTTACATACCCATTGGGTCAAAATTAAACGACTCATTAAACTGCAGCTCTTTGCCAGTCCCCTGGCGAAACCTGGTCATTACTATACTCGTCTACCAGCTACCTCATCGGCAAAAAAATCCAGATCCGATCCAGAAAGTGTGAGGCGCAAGCGTTTCGCGCGTCCGTTCGTCTTTTAATCTGTCCTGCAGCAATTGTCAGAAATAATTTCCCCTTAACCATAGATTACGCACAGCAAAAGGCCGAAAACAAAACAAAACCCGACCGAGGTCAGACACCCAAAATATTTACCAATATCGGACGATCGACGAACATCCCTTTCGTGAGCGTTTTAATTTGGCCGACTACACACCACTACCAGCGACTTCTCGTTTTTTCACTTTCTTCGTCGATCTTTCTGCTAAGCAACAGCTTAACGGATTTACCTCCTCCGACAGTGTTTTCGACCCCCGAAGGATACTCACTTCAGTGTGGTATAATTTACCCGCTGCGGCATTCTTTGTCGAGTTTGAGTAATTGGTTGCAATTATATTACACTTTTTGGTCGGTTTTCGTCGGATCACGGTGGGATCAAGACACCTCGCCGATTTGCATGTCCCGGCGTGGACTTTTGACAAGGACTTCAACCTTCGGTGCAGTTCCGCTGAAGTGAAGCGGCCGCCCAGCACGCAACAGTGCCGAACCACCGGTATGACGCAGAAACCACCTGCCTGTTGACGTTTCTGACCTGAGCCGTGACCATAGCAAACGCTATGTACTTACGCGCAAGTGACGCTTGCATGCAATGCCTTAATGCCACAAAAATGCAAAGGGTACATTTTATCAAACGTGTCTTACTGACGACGAGCTGGCAGCAGGTAGAGCGTTATTTTTACTTTTTTTATACCTCCTCCAGACGTAATTGGTAGTCGGTGTCTTATTATGGTAAATTTGAGCTCGCCTTTTCACACTACACAGTACCCAGTGTGTCTGCAACTGAAAACAGTTGTAAACCTTTCCTGGGGAACTTTTGCTTATGTGATATGATAACCTAGCACATTGTTTTACAAACAAAAAATTCTATCACAAAAAAGCTAACAGTGTTCTGAAGTTCCAGAATCCAAAGTAATGTAGCAACAATGTAAACACGCTTGTATTTTGGCTCACGATATTTTCAATGAAACATTGCAATTACAGTGCAATGCCGACCGTTAATAAAGATCTCATAATGTCAAGCTTTGTTAAACAATACTGACACTGAAAAATTAAATAATTACTTGATTTATACTAAGCTGAACGTTCCAATAAATCATACAAACTTCGATTGCGAACCGATTTACAACGTAAAAAAAAACCCATTTCTACCGGTTGCCTCTGAGCTCAAACGCATGCTGTGGTTGCCTTCTCAGTGTCTGTAAGGACACCATGGCATCCTTGCGGCAAAGAATATCTTCGAGCCTTGAACTGTAGCCGAACGCAATCAATCTTTCACCGTTGTCATATTCTGAGAACTTTACTTTGCGCTAAATTTGTTGCTCGTTCCTCTTTCAAATTTCAAAAAAAGCACTATGTGCCGATAACACACCCTGCGAACGAAACCCCCACCTTCCTTCATAAATTACACAAATTACTTCACGCCATCGTCAATCATTACGGCTACTCTCGGTATATTTTCCTCTCGCTTCCTTCCCTCTGTGCCTTGAAACATTTTGTTCAAACATCGCAACAAAAAAACCATCCTTGAAGCTCGTGTGCAGATCCTTCCGAAACGCGTTAAAAACGTGGGCACGACCAAAGTGTTTCTTCCTGTGATTGAGACAACAACGGGGCGGGATGAAAGATTCATCTCCCGAGGATCATAGCTCCGAAGAAGACATCATATTTGAAAAATGAATTTATGGCTCACCTGATAACACTTCTCACGTCGTATATTCACACTTAGGACGGGTTTCCACACACCATCCGTGATCTCGTAAAAGCTACTCCGAAACCGATCGCAGCATTGCCAGCCTGGAACACCGCCAATGAATTTTAGTTCCAGAAATGGTCACCTTTCTGTTGAATTGTTGGGCAATAAATCATTGTACCATTTTGATGCCCTTTGATTACATATCCATCGATGGTAGTGGATAGCTAGGAGCGAGATGCGAACACTGGAGTTGTTTTACCAAACGTATGCCGTTCAAAGAAAAGCTTTCAACCAACAGAACATCGCTTTTACGCTTGGCACAGAAACAAAATTCTCTAGGATGTTTTCTGATTTTTTTAAATGATGTCGTCAAACTTATTGAAACAACCGAAGCTTTATTAAAACATGTAAAAACATAAAAATCTATGTTTTAATATTTCATTCGGATCGAACACATGTTCCGTTTAGTTTATTGTAAGAGCAGTTCCTTTTGCTACGAGCAAGAAACAAAACACAAACTCATCCATCCCGTCACCAGAGCGCAAATTACACCGAAAACTCCAACGCAACGATCAGAGCACCACACGTCGAGGGCCCGTGCTTAGAGGTCGCCGTGATCATCTATACGCTAAGAATAGGGCGAACGCGAATAGAGGAGAGCAAAACGACCAGCACCGTCTTCCGTACAACAACAACCGTTAGTCGCTGGGACGCGCCAACCGAGCCAGTCAGTCAGTCAGTCAGTCAGTAGAGCTCCGTCCGGTTCGTCCGTTCAAACGGTGTATACCGCGCGAGTGTGCTATTAGCATTTGTGCTGCTATCCGTAGGTGTTCGAGTGCCTGTGACCTGTCCCTTCCTTCCGTGGTTCGTTCTGCTCGATTGCGCAGTGGGTTCTACACACAGCTTCCCTCCAGTATTATTATCCAGCCGATATCGCGATCTACAAAAAGCTTTAGTCGTTTTCTTGCGAACTCGAGTTCCCTTTCAGCTCGTACGTTGAAGTCTACTGTTTAGCTGGTAAAAGCTCTCTTTTTTCTCTCTCGCTCGATCTCGCTCTCTAGAAGCGACCCTGCCTCTCAATCGTTTTCCCAAATATGAGCGAGAGAGAATCGAGAGCCTGTGAGTGTCGCGAGTGATTGTACAGTGATCCATCCGTTTAACGGCATCTACGACACAGCAATGAGCATCCGATGATCGTGTGCAGAGAGTAGATCAGTCCGTGAACCGGGTACGGCGAAAACATATAGGCCGGAGCCGGTTCCCCACCGCGACCGAGATCAATTCGAGTGCGAGGGTGGTCTGGGAATGGGGTGCTGATGGAGTGCTGTGCAACCCGAAGAAGAAAGGAAAGGCTAGAAGAAAACGAACCCGATCAGACAACCACGACGACGGCGATGGGGGCCTCCGCGAGCAACGGCTTCGGTTGTGATCTAAGAAATACTGTATTACTCGGTCAGTCGGTCTAGAGAGGTACCAATGTCGACATAACGTCGGTACGTTTTCCTAGTCGTAAGTCGCGTATGTGTGACGTTGCGTGTGGTCAGGCGAATTAGGTGCGCAGCACTACGGCGGTGACGTTCTGTGCGCGGTTTCGCACAGCAAAATACACTCGCCAACGAAATACTGACGTGCTAATTCGAAAGCGATCTCGTTAGATGCTGGTGCTAATTTGGTGCGCTGATGCCGTGCGTGCAGTGTCAATGTTCAAATAAGGAAGCAGATCGATCTTTCCCAAAGTTCATAACATCACAAAAAACACACACACACATAGCAACTTTAAACAAAGGTGACAGCTATATTCAAACACCTCAGTGATCTTTCGAATGTGCAGGACAACGACGCACAGCTTGCAAACGACAAAAAAATGCTAGTGGAAATTCTTTTTAGTTCTTGTTTCTCTATCTTATCATCCAACGAAGAATAGGACAGGAGGAATAAGGTTAAGTCAAAGAGAACAAAAAATTGGAATACAAAATATGCTGCGGCATGTGTAAACTACGAGGCTGACAGCACGGTGTTTAGAGTGATATGGTGGAGCGCAAAAAAGTGAATCAAATGACGAGAGAAAAAGGAAAACGAGAAACATCGCGAGCGAAGGAGCACGAGAGTGAAACGGACAACGGTGAATGATAGATCGATCGATAGACAAGGCAAAATCCAACCGATCGCAACGCAACGCGAAGCCTCGGAAGCGTCAGTCTATGAATTGATTATCCTGGGGCGTGACGAATGCGCCAGTGTGTGCTTTCACTGAAATATTTTGTGCGCGTATGTGTGTGCGTGTGTCTCTATGTGCAAATTGTGATGTTTTTTTTACTTCTCTTTTTCTCTTAGTTTCATGTGTCGGTTACGGATGATGCGGTTTAGTTCCCGTGGCGAGTGCTTTTATTTATCTTTGTTTGATTTTGTGACAATTTCCCCAACCTGCCACTCTTACGTTCCCGATGCTCCACGCGACTGAAGTACAAAATAAAAATGTTTGACAAAAGCACGGTTAGCATGGTGCAGTGCATCTACCACCCAGTGCCGCAACGGGGAAGAAAGTGAAGTAAAACAAACACAAAACGCACGCGCTTGGTTGCAGGCTTTTGCTTGCTGCACGTTTGCTGGCAAAGCGTGTGTAAAGTCGACATTACTAAGTTGTTTCATGATTGTGATTATTAATTGGTGATATTTTGGAAACCTCCACACCTGGCGTGAAATAAGTGCGAGGTTGAGAGGAGCCATTTACGAGCGCTTATGTGTAGTGACAATTGTTAATAAGGCAATATTTGTTTCATCACGATTTCACCGACTTACGTTTGGCAGATTCATGTAAGTATAGCAAGTTTGACGTTTTTGAAGGTTGTTGCGATAACTGACTCCTTTCTTTCAAAACCAACTCCCACTAACTGAACCTATCAATGTTTTTTAAGTTCATCCCAAAGTTACTGCAATTAAGACAACTCGACATAAAGCGGAAGCTCACTCGATGGAAGGGCAAAAAAGCCGTTCGGTGTCGATCTTGTGCGACAAAACAAAGAAAGTCAATTTCGGAGCTTTATTTTCGATTAACCTTCGCGTTAACCTTTCGCAAAGCTCATTTTGAAACCGGAGCTGACACCAAAGAGCCCAATCGAGCTGACTTCCTTGGTGGATTTAAAAGAAATGGAGCTCCCGATAGGAGGGTTGAGCGCAAGCTCAGCGAGACATCGTGACCCTTGCACTCCCCCTTGGCGCGCTGGCCAATTAACTAGTCCAGTTCGGACGTCCTCTAACATGGTTTCTAATACGCTTCTGAGCAGCAGCGTGATGGCTATGAAAATTCGATTGCCAAATTAAATGAATTTTCTAGCGGCATGTTCATCGCACACAAATACACATTTGCGCTCAGTCATTATCGGGACACGCTGATAGTGTTTGTCGCGGATCGGCACTACCTTCCAATCTCTCATCTGAACCGGCAGCCCGAATGACGGTCAGCAACTTCGAATAATGGATGTTATTATTTGAATGATTGTGGTTATTATTGTTTTGTTCCCGCCTCCTCCAGCGTTGTGTCTAGCCAAGGGGACAAAAGGCCAAAAGTGTGCAATACCAAAGGGGTTAAGCAAGGGGAAAAGAGGAAAACCGTCCAATCCGGGAACAGGGGAGCCCAATGAGATTAGGCTTGCCAATAGTTATCAAGAGTGACTGCTGTGACTTTCTTTTAGCTTTCTTTCTCCCATTTCTTCGAGATCCTCTTATGCGTGAGACCCTTAGCTTTGGTTCGTAGGGGAGTGTATATGACTTGGGATTTTGCTTTTGTTTCGGAATCACTTTTGAAACCCTCATTTATTATTTCACCACGATATGTCAACAGCTTTTTTAAGTTATGTTTAATTTTGTGTAGAAAATTAAACGATCATATTGGACTTCGAACGATCTAAAACATGGCTGTAAACTGTAAAGCGATTTAAAGTCAATAATTTATCAAATGAGTTATCATTCAATTTTCAAACATTTGCACGTGGTTACAAGATAAAACCAATTTTGTATTGAGGGTATTTTTTAAAAATTAAATTAATAGTGTGGACACATCCATTTTCCCGTGAAACAAATCATTATCTTGTGTGAAGGGTAAAAGATTTTATTGGCCGCTAAGCCCGTCATAAGATTCAATTATTATTTATCAACATAATGTTAATACCTGAAGCTGTGTCCGTAATTCTATAAAAGAATCAAAAAGTTTATCCTCGCGCAACACTTTGTTTCGCGCGATCCTGTACAGTGGGTAAAAATGTCGTTGAAAAGTCAAGGATACCATGCTAACCGATCTGACACATCCTTCAAGGCGAGCAACCACAACGGGGTAATGTCAAATGGAGCAGAGGAGATGATGGTTTTCCTTTCCTGCAGCTTCCCGCACAAAGCCGGGAAGGTTCTAGATGAAGGGTGCACCATGTCAATTGTAACCTATTTCTTCGTTAAGCACAAGGCCACGCGGCAAGATCGTGTCAAAAGATCCCACTCCGTGCAGAACCACGTTCGAGTGCTCGAACCGTGCAGGGAGAACTAAAAACGAAGAAGCAAAGCGGAACTAGTTCAACTAGTTCTCCAACGATCATGGCGAAGAGTTGTTGGTAGTGGTATGATGCTGTGCGCTTACGAGTTTACATTGCGTTTATTTTTCCGAGCAGTTACCGGGACGTAATGCTATCGATTAATTTCACTGTCTGTCGGACGTCTTTCGCGCACGAAGACCTTGAGTTCGAGCGAGAAACTACGTAAAGGCTGCACGTCGGATCGGTCCGGCATATCCAAAGCGTTCCTTACGGTAGCTTGATCTCGCGCACCAATGCCTGGTTCAAGGCCATAAACAACAACTTTATAACCCATTCACGGGATTAGGACAGTTTGGTCTTGCGGAGCCTATGTTCCAGTGCAGATTTGCAAGCTCCAAATCGCTTTTCATCTGTAACTAGCTTTTCTGGCCCTTGATTCTCGCTTTTCATGCTCTCAAGAAGCAGGATAAACGGAGGCGTAAGATAAATGGAAATGTTTTTATTTTCCTATTGGACAGCAAAAAACCATAATTCTAATGCTTCGGTATTGCTCCCGTACCAACACACTGTCGCAAAAGAAATTAGCCTTTTTTATTAAACATTAAGCATCTACCACCCGTAAGCCACCATTACTGAGCTAATTCTTTCCCAGATCACACGGTACAACGTACGCAGCACTACCCAACACCATTTCAGAGCAATAAAGCGTTTCTTTATTTTGTAATAAAATTTTCCACTTCCCGGGTTACCCGACACCGATTGACCTAGTTTCACGAGTCTCCCGGACTTAAGCCTCTTTTCAGCAAATTTGCGGCACATCCCCGAAACAAGAATGTGTGTGTGCGCGGGCGATAGGTTAGTTGCCTTTATTTCCCTCTATTTTCAGATGAGCTACCCAAAGTCTTCGTGTGGATTTTACGCCTGAGATTGTGCGATAAACGAAAGACTTGAAGCGACGAACCCGTCCGTTCTTTTCATCCGCATTATGACACGATCGTGCATTTGGCGGAATTGTTTCCTTTTGCTCGTCCTCCACCCATTCCACCCCCGACTCCCTCCCCTTCCCATTGTAGTCTTCCTCGACTTACATACAAAAGGTAAACATCTTTTACCGAAAAGCTATGCGGAAAATGTAGGTGGATCTATGAGAACAACAAAAAAACAGCAAGAAATCCATTTCAGCCGGGGCGTAAACCGGTTGAGGAAAGTAACGACGGGAGACGGATTCGGTCGACAATGATGAAGGGTGAAAACTATGAAAAGCGGCATCTAAATTCAATCCAACTCATCCGCATGCATTTTCTACACGGCTTTTCTTTCCTCATTCTCCCGCTCTTCCTTTCTTTTGCAGTGCGCTCGATCGTCATACATACGCTCGTCCTATTATCTTCAGCTTTGAGCGACATAGATCGATGACGGAGCGATATTGCCTGCCTTTGAACGTGAAATTTAAGCCACGAATTCCTCATCTTCTGACGGAACGGCGCACTCACAGACTCTCGCCCTCTTTCGCTGGCACACGGGGCCAGGCGACACAGTGCCGTGGTCGTGTTCTTCGATCAAACGTGTTCATTCCTCTTCTTCCACGGGCAGCGCCATCAGTAAAGGCATAGGGGAGCCCAGCCATTCCTTGCGTACGTCGCTAACCGCATGGAAGTGGTGCTGTTTATGATCTCAACACCGCTTAATTTCATCCAAATGAGTACTCTACAGGCTCGGCACTGTCGGGTATCTCCCACCCAACTGGTGGCCAGTATTCATTGAGGCTTTCGGACTTACCCCACTGGCACCTTCATCCATGTGCTCTTCAGTTTGATACCCTTTTGTTTCACTTCTCACTTCCTCCCGATCTACACACACACACATACACGAACACACTTCGCCTTAGCTCGAAAGCTTATCACGCGGACTTGATCTATTTCCTTCACGGGTTGCTTCCACCGTTCGAGCTTCCATTCGTGAGACACCCCTCGGCTGAAGTATCGTTGGCCTGCATGCCATTGCTCGTTTTTGTTTTTGTTTTGTTTTTGAATCAATACCACTGGGAGGTGGCCCTTTTACCGAACCTCATCTCCGACCCACCCACGCAAGTCATCCCTTTTGCATCCCAATTGCAGGTGAAGGTGGTAGTTGCTAGCAGATAGCAGCGGCACAAGTACAAGCAGCACCAGCAGCAACAACAGCAGTTGGCATGCAATTAAACTCGTGCACAGAGTCTCGAGTGTGCCTCATTCCAATGCTCATTTCCATTTTCATGGTTTTAGATCATCGAAAGCACCCAACATAAAAACGACCTCCCGTCTTAAACTGTGGCCTGAATGAGACCGCAGGAAGAAATGGCCCAGTGAGATTGGGAGAGCAAATGAAAAAGTACAGCGAGGCTGAAGAACGTTCGTAGCGGATGAAATTTACCTTGTCACGCTGGTGGTGAGACTTGCTGGCCGACAGTGTCTACCAAGTGCCTTTAAATGGATGCATGTGCTTCAAAAATCGGTCGGAAGCTTGGGTTGGAAAACCCCATACACCGCTTTTTGCCTCGTTGCATGTTTTCTTCTATTCGCCATAAACACTGTAGTCGGAGTGGAGAAAAGTCTCACGTACCCTCGAGCAACGGCAAAACAAAAAAGGGTATGAAAAGTGCGTCGCCACGCCGTGATACGACCGCACTCACGCACATACACGCATGACACGACACTCGTTTCAGGTCACACGCGCAGTTTATTTGAAACTAATTAAGATTCTTCACAAAAATCGATCCTCCCAGATTCGCTGACATCCGAACGTTAGGAAGAGTGGGAAAAAAACAATCGGAATGAAGCAAACAAGACAAGAAAATCGAGCAACCTACTCGTCCTTTGCGAATACTGTCCAGAACACCATTCCATGGCAGTTTGGTGACAAAGCAGAGCTGCTAGCCCACTACCTCGCCGCTTTAACTGATCCTCAACTGTAAGATTCGAAACTCCATCTTACTTTGATCCTCTAACCGCAAACTAGTCCAGCATAAAGCAGCAACAAAAAAAAACAACGCAATCACCCCGAATACCTTCCTGGCAGCAGACGGGGAATTAAGGTAAGGGAGGAATTTGCAAGCTGCTGCAAAAAAATCAAACAACTTTAATCGAGATTAAGCTAGCCGTTGTCTCAAGCGCCAACAACGCAACACGCGTAGCGAAACAGACCGATCTCCACGGATTGGCATTTGAACCAGAAAAACCTTGACCGGACGTGGGTTAGGTTAGCTGGATTGGGTGGGGTTAAGCCTCCCGCACTATACCTTTCCCCGCAACACCGCCCAAATCAAATCAATCCAAACAACAACAACAACAAAAAAAACACACGCCAGGGTGCGTCAAGGTTGGCCTTCTCAAAGGCGCCCCCTAAAACGAGTGGATGTTTTCGTTTCGATTCATTTGATTGCAACTTTAAAATTTTAAAATCTGTTTTATTTGGGTTTGTGATGTCTGTTTTTTGTCACTTTTCGCCATACGCCACTATAGACTAGATAACTTTGTGTCTCCTCGGTTGGTTGCGCGCTATGAGCGGTTTGCTTTTAGTGCTTTCATCCGGCCGGTGACCAAACGAGGGCAAACAGTGCGGGGGCTTGTAATTATTAACCATTGAAGGAGGAAGGAAGCATAACCCGCGACCGATACTACGCCTCCGGTAATGGTACACACGCGGACGAACGCACAAAACGGATGTCCTTGTGGTTTATTGCATTGTTGGTGCCGCGTACGCAATGGAGACTTACTGTTGTGCTTGTATAAATTGTCATTGCACGCCTGTAACATCGAATCTGCGACACTCAAAGCAAAAGACCTCTTCGCTTCCTAGCGTACGACAAATAGTGAAAGCCAAGTCCGAGGCTGGGTCAAAGTCGAGCGTAATGAAAACAACCACTACACAGCACTACTAACAGCGGGCCCGTGCCGCGAAAGAGGATCACGCGGATGAAGAAAAGGAAAGCAATAGGATAGCTGAAGGAAGGAGAGGAAGAGAAAGAGAGAACGAAAAAAGAAGCACGCGGTCGCGATAATGTAGAAAACATTTCGCATGCGATCCCGTTAGACACTGGCGCATAGTTTGCATCATTCATTGCATCTTTCCCGTAATCCCGCACTATCTGCCACCCAACTGTACCGGGGAGTGGGTTGCGATTTACCGCGATGAAAGCGAAAATATAATAGAACGCGCATTTGCGCACACGCTCTCGTCCTAACCGGTTGCCACCCGATGAGTCTTTTTGAATGTGTATGCGAGTGTGTGTATGTGTGTTGGAAGAAAATGCGGCTTGACAAGAAAATCCGCTTTATTCCGCGCCATACAAACAACACCCGCCGACCCCATACCCACCCACTGGTACTATCGGGGAAACATCCCAAACATCTTGCGCCATGTGGTTTGTCCAGTTTTGTATTCCAAAGATGACTTTTGACCTCGTTTGAATAGGGGCTAGTGATAGGAGAGAATGGGAAATGGGGCATGGAAAGGGAGAAATTGGGGAAATGCTTAACCTATTTCCTTTCTGTATTGATACGCATTTTTCAAATGAATTAAAGGAATTGCTACTTATCTGCGGATTTTTGTGGTGCTTGTCACATGTGATATCTTATAATTTTTATTTAAATCGTGTTTATTACAATCGTCTATACACCATATAATGAGCCATGTTATCAAAGATCAGCCCTGTTAGCTCTAATTGATACGTGTTTAAACGATTGATCATACATCTATGTTTAAATAATCATAAATGTTGGTGTTTCTCGTGCATTCCATAATCATACCTTTGCTCTACCTTTCTAAACAAAAACTCATTTTTCCACAAATGAACCGAAAAAACAGTGCTTTTTGGTAATGGTGCATTCCATTCCGCTTGAAGGATGATGACACCCTTTCAGCTGCCCAAAACTGCCGATTTTACCCGTTGAGCCAGTGTTCCAGTCCACTAAACCGACGCCATCGAAACGCGGATTATGCCGCAGGGCTTATGCTGCAAGGAAAAATTGTTTTATGCTAGCTGCACCATTCATTATTTTGATACGACTGCGTATGGTAGCAGCAGCAGTAGCAGATACAGCTAATTAATATTCATACATTCGTTCGAAACAAATGCACGATTTTGCCCCCCAGACAGAGGAAAGCCATCGGGTTTTTACGTTGTGTAGCTCTATTTAACTCAAAGCTCACCTTAAAACCATGCTTCTCACCTAAAACTATCTAAATTATCCAATTGAGTTGCATAAGTATGTTTTACTCCAAACTGCTTGTCGATGTTAATAATCGACAAGCATATCAAAATCTGCATGTGCACGTCAGCGAAAAAGAAGCAAAGAAATTTTAAAAAACGAAGAAAAAAAATATTACAAACTTCGAGACACATTTTTCCCTGTAATAACAACAATGTTGCTTTTCTTGCTCTAATTGAATCATACCCAATTTTCGATTCTTCGATAAATGCCTGTTCTGACGATCTGCCTAAGTGCAGGCCAGCCCAAAACGATCCTTTTATTTTCAAAACCAGCTCTCAATTTGTGTCACTTTGCCAAAATCTACGGTTCCATTATTTCGCGTCAAATCCGATACCACTTAAGCAGAAGAAAGAGGTAAAAAATCAAGAGTTAATTTACTGTCCCTGCATCCGTAAGCCTAATTTTCCGAACCGATTAGCATCTTCCATCTCGGTTCAGGGAGGGCAAAAAAAAAGATAGCCCCGATAAAGACGGTCGTAGCGGTATTTGCAACGAAACTACCTACACCTGCTGTTGTCAGCGTCGTTGGGATAAGGTGAAATAAAATCCCGGACACAATTATGTAGATGGGAGGAAATTTTCATATAATTGTCGTGAGAGTAAGCAAGCAATCGGCGCAATCTGCGCGAAATCACCATCAAAAGCTGTCGGCTCACGGTGACGACGAACAGCACAGTTCCGTGCGCGGTTGGCTTTTCTACGGGTGCCTGTGTGTATGTCTGTCGTGATGAGAAAGCTTTCTCGGAGCATCATTTTATTGTACACTGTTTTTGTTGCTGTTGCGGTTATTGTTGGCCCGCGTAAGATGATTGGCTTGCTGCACAAAATACCATCCCAAAGCGGCACTGAGGACGCTTAATTTAACATAAACATTAAAGCAATTGTCGTGCGGTTCGGTTTTATATATGGCAGACACGAAAGTGAAGCTCGACGCTTTTAAGAACTACCCTGCCACCAAATTAACTGCGGCCAAAATCAACGAAACATCACTTGCGGAGGGTTGATTGTTTTTGAGAAACCTTAGCTTCATAAAAGGGAGATTTGCGTGGATAATCTCTTCAATCCAAGCGCGTTAATTTTCACCACCACCACCGCTGCCACCAAATCCTATCTTTCTGTTTTATTTAACCACGCATAGGCTTGCGTTTATCATTACTACACTTATCCTTATCGTGCGATGCACTCAGCGAAGAAATTCGTTAACGTCCTTGCAACACAACTCCCACTAACAAACACGCCTGCTGCGTCGATCTGAACCACGAAATAAGTGAAGTTAAGAAAAAAAAACACTTACAGAAAAGTACATTTCATCGGTCTGCTCCGATGCGTCCATTTTCAAAATACGCCATTCCATGAAGAGCGAAAAAAAAAGAAACATCCATGAACCGCATCACGGGCCCCGAAAATCAGTCGCCCGATGCCCGATTTTAAGCCGAAGCTTTTGACAGTAATGACCAGTAAACATTACCTTTTTATTCTCGCCCGTCAAAATTAATCTCTGCATCTCGGGAAAAACTGCAACAAACGCTTGCAGTGCGCGCGGATGTACAGCGTCCAGATGGTTTCGTCGGTTTGGCGTGCACATTTCGATGCAATTCCTTCTGACCGAACCCAATCGAGTCATCAATGTGCGATCGTCAAATTCATTAAGCTCGCCCAGGGGCAGAGCTCGAACGATTGGTTCACTGTACGATCACCTCCCTGGATGGTTCCGGGTTTTGCGATCGGGCGAACAAACCCAAACCGCCCTCCGAAACGAAATGGGGATGTGTCATTCAAAGCTTAACGAAGTGACAAGATCAGTGGCCGTGTTGATGGCATGTTCGGGCTGGCTGACTGGTCCACTTGCTAACCGGCGGAAGGGAGACGGGCAGGTAGATCCCAACCGATCGATGGGGTAATCAGCAAAAGTTCAACTAACCCATTGCGATGCTTTCAGCGGGTTGTGCAAGAAATTTGCGACGATTGCATCGTTACTGGGACACGGATAACGTAAAGTAAGTGGTTCATTTTGGAGGGAAAAATTTAACCCCCCCCCCCCCCCCCCCAAACCAGACAGGGAAGATCAATTTGGTGTGATTTGGTTTATTGTCTGAAATACTGGACTGCTTTAAGCTCATCATTAGAGCAACATGTTGAAATTGGGATTAATTTAATATAATTTAATTAGTGCTACGTGAATTCGACCAGAACAACCACGGTGATCGTATTCAATTTATCGAAAACAGAGGACATTCAATGTGTGTTTGGCACTCATGTGAAGAATTCTTCCAATGACCAAACACATTCCATTGCTTTCTCTCCTTTCAAGTGCATGTGTTTAATTGAACCATTCAACCATACGATTCTAATGCTTCCCTGCGATTGGGATACCATAAGAGAACAACAAGATGTCAACGTTAAACATTTAAACATACAGCATGGAATGACCCGACCCAATCCAAACACGTTAATTCCCGCATTTGAATGTCACAAGCAAACTGCTACCATATGCTACCGTAATTACTTGTGTCTTCTTCGCTTCTATGCATCTAACCCTCCGCATATGTGCGACGGAAGACTACTCGAGATCTTTACCATCGCATAAGATGACAGTCGAATGGCGGTCTGCTTCAATGAAAGTAATCATTGTTTTACGATCAATAATTGCTCCTCAGGCGGGGACACAAATGGCTATCCCGTCGACGGGCAGGAAGAAAGTTAGCGTTTACAATAATAATAAAAAAAACGTAAAATACTAATAAACAATCGTAAACACCATCAAGAGGACGGCTAGATGACATCTAACAAATGATGTGTAAATTATCATCGTATAAAACATTTATTACGCCAACTAACGACGACGGACTGCACGAACGGGTTGACATCGTTGTTTCGCTGTGGTCGAGTGCCGTTAAGCATCTCCCTTTGTGTCTCCCTCGTTTGCTACCATGAATTCATACAGCGAATGGTATCCTCTCGTGGGTTGCCAACATCTTTACCTAGCCGTGTACTAATCTTCACTCATTTGTCTCTCGTTTCTTCCTTTCCGTCATTCAGCTCGGGCTCTTGACTGCAGCAACACATACACACACGCACACAAGAATGCTAACGGATCCCAAAATGAGGTCCACACTTGGTCTGATGGGTAGCGATGAAAATGCCATCAAGCAAGAACTGATCGACCCACTGGAGGCTACCGTCCATAGTAACCACCACCATCATCATCACCACCACCATCACCATCCTACGTTGGAAGAACGGCTGCGACTGGATTCAAAGAGCCTCCCTCACAACGAGCTGACCAGTGAGCCAGTGAATGGACTCGGCGTACCGGGCAGTTGTCCACGGCCGGGAGCGCTCCTGTATCCAGCACAAACCACGCAAAACAAACAACCTCTGCAAGGATTCGATCAGGTAGGCATCCCATTCACACTCGATCGAACAAGATCATAAAAATTAGATCCTACCGAAACTTCACACCTTGGGCCTATGAACGTCTAGTATTCCTTAAGTCGTTGCGTGCTAGACACACTAACTGCTGTCCGACATGATAGTTTTGCGTGGGCTGACACCACTGCCGATGCGTTGCTGTTGAAGGAACCCTATTTCCGAGCAGAACATAAAGTAACCATGATTTATCGACAATTCCAGCACTATGACGTTTGTTTATGGTACCAACTAGTGTATAGTTAGTGTGTATTAAATATTACAATAACAACTCTTTTTAGTGAATCAACTCAGAGTGAATGAGTCGTTATTACGAGTCACCTTGTTTAACGAGCTATAACTCGGTATCCATAACTCGAAATTACTCGGTCGGCATCCAAGGGATCCAAGCCAATCTTTATCTTGTGGTCGATAGATGGCACCAATGGCTACATTTTATTCTTGGACGTCCATGCCCTCAGATGTCTGTGCCAGAAGTTATTCGAGGAACCAAGTTCCATACCCTGTTTGAGAAAATGTAAAATTTTCCTCATTTTTGCACCAACTTTTGCCTTTGGTCGGTATCCAACGAATCGCCAATCTTTAACCTGTGGTCGATAGATGGCACCAATGGCTACATTTTTTTCTTGGACAGCCATGCCCTCAGATGTCTGTGCCAGAAGTTATTCCAGGAACCAAGTTCCATACCCTGTTTGAGAAAATGTAAAATTTTCCTCATTTTTGCACCAACTTTTGCCTATAACTCGGTCGGTATCCAACGGATCGCCAATCTTTAACCTGTGGTCGATAGATGGCACCAATGGCTACATTTTCTTCTTGGACAGCCATGCCCTTAGATGTATGTGCCAGAAGTTATTCGAGGAACCAAGTTCCTTACCCTGTTTGAGAAAATGTAAAATTTTCCTCATTTTTGAACAATGTAGCAAAAATTTTAAATGTGATATATTTTGATGGGAATTTGTTGCAATAAGTTTCTTTTCACTTAAATAGTGCTTTAAATTAAAAAAAGAATAAAAAATCAGAAAAAAATTTCAAAAAAATTTTTCACTCGAAAATTTCATAAGGCTTACCCCTTACGATTTTTTTGGGAAATTTTGCAAAAAAAATAAAATTGTTTTATTTTAATGCCAATGGGTTGCAATGAGTTTCTTTTCACTCTAATATTGCTTGAAATGAAGAAAAGAGTCAAAAATAATAAAAAAATCAAACAAAAAAATTAAAATTTTCCTCATTTTTGCACCAACTTTTGCCTATAACTCGGTCGGTATCCAACGGATCGCCAATCTTTAACCTTTGGTCGATAGATGGCACCAATGGCTACATTTTCTTCTTGGACAGCCATGCCCTCAGATGTCTGTGCCAGAAGTTATTCCAGGAACCAAGTTCCATACCCTGTTTGAGAAAATGTAAAATTTTTCTCATTTTTGCACCAACTTTTGCCTATAACTCGGTCGGTATCCAACGGATCGCCAAACTTTAACCTGTGGTCGATAGATGGCATCAATGGCTACATTTTCTTCTTGGACGGCCATGCCCTCAGATGTCTGTGCCAGAAGTTATTCGAGGAACCAAGTTCCTTACCCTGTTTTTGAACAATTTAGCAAAATTGAAAAATGTGATATATTTTAATGGGAATTTGTTGCAATATGTCTCTTTTCACTCAAATAATGCGTTAAACTAAAAAAAGAATAAAAAATCGAAAAAAAAATCGAAAAAAAATTTCAACTCGAAAATTTCATAAGGCTTACCCCTTACGATTTTTTTGAGAAATTTTGCAAAAAAAATAAAATTGTTTTATTTTAATCCCAATTGGTTGCAATGAGTTTCTTTTCACTCAAATAATGATTGAAATAAAAAAAAGAGTGAAAAATAATGAAAAAATCAAAAAAATCAAAAAAATGAAAATTTACTAAGGGTCATTTTTGCACCAACTTTTGCCTATAACTCGGTCGGTATCCAACGGATCGCCAATCTTTAACCTGTGGTCCATAGATGGCATCAATGGCTACATTTTCTTCTTGGACGGCCATGCCCTCAGATGTCTGTGCCAGAAGTTATTCGAGGAACCAAGTTCCTTACCCTGTTTGAGAAAATGTAAAATTTTTCTCATTTTTGCACCAAATTTTGCCTATAACTCGGTCGGTATCCAACGGATCGCCAATCTTTAACCTGTGGTCGATAGATGGCATCAATGGCTACATTTTCTTCTTGGACGGCCATGCCCTCAGATGTCTGTGCCAGAAGTTATTCAGGGAACCAAGTTCCTTACCCTGTTTTTGAACAATTTAGCAAAATTGAAAAATGTGATATATTTTAATGGGAATTTGTTGCAATATGTTTCTTTTCACTCAAATAATGCTTTAAACCAAAAAAAAGAATAAAAAATCGAAAAAAAAATTTCAAAAAAATTTCAACTCGAAAATTTCATAAGGCTTACCCCTTACGTTTTTTTTGAGAAATTTTGCAAAAAAAATAAAATTGTTTTATTTTAATCCCAATTGGTTGCAATGAGTTTCTTCTCACTCAAATAATGATTGAAATAAAAAAAAGAGTGAAAAATAATGAAAAAATCAAAAAATTCAAAAAAATTAAAATTTACTAAGGGTCATTTTTGCACCAACTTTTGCCTATAACTCGGTCGGTATCCAACGGATCGCCAATCTTTAACCTGTGGTCGATAGATGGCACCAATGGCTGCATTTTCTTCTTGGACGGCCATACCGTCAGATGTCTGTGCCAGAAGTTATTCGAGGAACCAAGTTCCTTACCCTGTTTGAGAAAATGTAAAATTTTTCTCATTTTTGCACCAACTTTTGCCTATAACTCAGTCGGTATCCAACGGATCGCCAAACTTTAACCTGTGGTCGATAGATGGCATCAATGGCTACATTTTCTTCTTGGACGGCCATGCCCTCAGATGTCTGTGCCAGAAGTTATTCGAGGAACCAAGTTCCTTACCCTGTTTTTGAACAATTTAGCAAAATTGAAAAATGTGATATATTTTAATGGGAATTTGTTGCAATATGTTTCTTTTCACTCAAATAATGCTTTAAACTAAAAAAAGAATAAAAAATCGAAAAAAAAATTTCAAAAAAATTTCAACTCGAAAATTTCATAAGGCTTACCCCTTACGATTTTTTTGAGAAATTTTGCAAAAAAAATAAAATTGTTTTATTTTAATCCCAATTGGTTGCAATGAGTTTCTTTTCACTCAAATAATGATTGAAATAAAAAAAAGAGTGAAAAATAATGAAAAAATCAAAAAATTCAAAAAAATGAAAATTTACCAAGGGTCATTTTTGCACCAAATTTTGCCTATAACTCGGTCGGTATCCAACGGATCGCCAATCTTTAACTTGTGGTTGATAGATGGCATCAATGGCTACATTTTCTTCTTGGACGGCCATGCCCTCAGATGTCTGTGCCAGAAGTTATTCCAGGAACCAAGTTCCATACCCTGTTTGAGAAAATGTAAAATTTTTCTCATTTTTGCACCAAATTTTGCCTATAATTTGGTCGGTATCCAACGGATCGCCAATCTTTAACCTGTGGTCCATAGATGGCATCAATGGCTACATTTTCTTCTTGGACGGCCATGCCCTCAGATGTCTGTGCCAGAAGTTATTCAGGGAACCAAGTTCCTTACCCTGTTTTTGAACAATTTAGCAAAATTGAAAAATGTGATATATTTTAATGGGAATTTGTTGCAATATGTTTCTTTTCACTCAAATAATGCTTTAAACTAAAAAAAGAATAAAAAATCGAAAAAAAAAATTTCAAAAAAATTTCAACTCGAAAATTTCATAAGGCTTACCCCTTACGATTTTTTTGAGAAATTTTGCAAAAAAAATAAAATTGTTTTATTTTAATCCCAATTGGTTGCAATGAGTTTCTTTTCACTCAAATAATGATTGAAATAAAAAAAAGAGTGAAAAATAATGAAAAAATCAAAAAATTCAAAAAAATGAAAATTTACTAAGGGTCATTTTTGCACCAACTTTTGCCTATAACTCGGTCGGTATCCAACGGATCGCCAATCTTTAACGTGTGGTCCATAGATGGTATCAATGGCTACATTTTCTTCTTGGACGGCCATGCCCTCAGATGTCTGTGCCAGAAGTTATTCCAGGAACCAAGTTCCATACCCTGTTTGAGAAAATGTAAAATTTTCCTCATTTTTGCACCAACTTTTGCCTATAACTCGGTCGGTATCCAACGGATCGCCAATCTTTAACCTGTGAGTAACCAATGAGTTTCTTTTCACTCAAATAATGATTGAAATAAAAAAAAGAGTGAAAAATAATGAAAAAATTAAAAAAATTCAAAAAAATGAAAATTTACTAAGGGTCATTTTTGCACCAACTTTTGCCTATAACTCGGTCGGTATCCAACGGATCGCCAAACTTTAACTTGTGGTCGATAGATGGCACCAATGGCTGCATTTTCTTCTTGGACGGCCATACCGTCAGATGTCTGTGCCAGAAGTTATTCGAGGAACCAAGTTCCTTACCCTGTTTGAGAAAATGTAAAATTTTTCTCATTTTTGCACCAACTTTTGCCTATACCTCGGTCGGTATCCAACGGATCGCCAAACTTTAACCTGTGGTCGATAGATGGCATCAATGGCTACATTTTCTTCTTGGACGGCCATGCCCTCAGATGTCTGTGCCAGAAGTTATTCGAGGAACCAAGTTCCTTACCCTGTTTTTGAACAATTTAGCAAAATTGAAAAATGTGATATATTTTAATGGGAATTTGTTGCAATATGTTTCTTTTCACTCAAATAATGCGTTAAACTTAAAAAAGAATAAAAAATCGAAAAAAAAATTTCAAAAAAATTTCAACTCGAAAATTTCATAAGGCTTACCCCTTACGATTTTTTTGAGAAATTTTGCAGAAAAAATAAAATTGTTTTATTTTAATCCCAATTGGTTGCAATGAGTTTCTTTTCACTCAAATAATGATTGAAATAAAAAAAAGAGTGAAAAATAATGAAAAAATCAAAAAAATCAAAAAAATGAAAATTTACTAAGGGTCATTTTTGCACCAACTTTTGCCTATAACTCGGTCGGTATCCAACGGATCGCCAATCTTTAACCTGTGGTCCATAGATGGCATCAATGGCTACATTTTCTTCTTGGACGGCCATGCCCTCAGATGTCTGTGCCAGAAGTTATTCGAGGAACCAAGTTCCTTACCCTGTTTGAGAAAATGTAAAATTTTTCTCATTTTTGCACCAAATTTTGCCTATAACTCGGTCGGTATCCAACGGATCGCCAATCTTTAACCTGTGGTCGATAGATGGCATCAATGGCTACATTTTCTTCTTGGACGGCCATGCCCTCAGATGTCTGTGCCAGAAGTTATTCAGGGAACCAAGTTCCTTACCCTGTTTTTGAACAATTTAGCAAAATTGAAAAATGTGATATATTTTAATGGGAATTTGTTGCAATATGTCTCTTTTCACTCAAATAATGCTTTAAACTTAAAAAAGAATAAAAAATCGAAAAAAAAATTTCATAAAAATTTCAACTCGAAAATTTCATAAGGCTTACCCCTTACGATTTTTTTGAGAAATTTTGCAAAAAAAATAAAATTGTTTTATTTTAATCCCAATTGGTTGCAATGAGTTTCTTTTCACTCAAATAATGATTGAAATAAAAAAAAGAGTGAAAAATAATGAAAAAATCAAAAAATTCAAAAAAATGAAAATTTACTAAGGGTCATTTTTGCACCAACTTTTGCCTATAACTCGGTCGGTATCCAACGGATCGCCAAACTTTAACCTGTGGTCCATAGATGGCATCAATGGCTACATTTTCTTCTTGGACGGCCATGCCCTCAGATGTCTGTGCCAGAAGTTATTCGAGGAACCAAGTTCCTTACCCTGTTTGAGAAAATGTAAAATTTTTCTCATTTTTGCACCAAATTTTGCCTATAACTCGGTCGGTATCCAACGGATCGCCAATCTTTAACCTGTGGTCGATAGATGGCATCAATGGCTACATTTTCTTCTTGGACGGCCATGCCCTCAGATGTCTGTGCCAGAAGTTATTCAGGGAACCAAGTTCCTTACCCTGTTTTTGAACAATTTAGCAAAATTGAAAAATGTGATATATTTTAATGGGAATTTGTTGCAATATGTTTCTTTTCACTCAAATAATGCTTTAAACTAAAAAAAGAATAAAAAATCGAAAAAAAAATTTCAAAAAAATTTCAACTCGAAAATTTCATAAGGCTTACCCCTTACGTTTTTTTTTGAGAAATTTTGCAAAAAAAATAAAATTGTTTTATTTTAATCCCAATTGGTTGCAATGAGTTTCTTTTCACTCAAATAATGATTGAAATAAAAAAAAAGAGTGAAAAATAATGAAAAAATCAAAAAATTCAAAAAAATGAAAATTTACTAAGGGTCATTTTTGCACCAACTTTTGCCTATAACTCGGTCGGTATCCAACGGATCGCCAATCTTTAACTTGTGGTCGATAGATGGCACCAATGGCTACATTTTCTTCTTGGACGGCCATGCCCTCAGATGTCTGTGCCAGAAGTTATTCGAGGAACCAAGTTCCTTACCCTGTTTGAGAAAATGTAAAATTTTTCTCATTTTTGCACCAAATTGTGCCTATAACTCGGTCGGTATCCAACGGATCGCCAATCTTTAACCTGTGGTCGATAGATGGCATCAATGGCTACATTTTCTTCTTGGACGGCCATGCCCTCAGATGTCTGTGCCAGAAGTTATTCAGGGAACCAAGTTCCTTACCCTGTTTTTGAACAATTTAGCAAAATTGAAAAATGTGATATATTTTAATGGGAATTTGTTGCAATATGTTTCTTTTCACTCAAATAATGCTTTAAACTAAAAAAAGAATAAAAAATCGAAAAAAAAATTTCAACTCGAAAATTTCATAAGGCTTACCCCTTACGATTTTTTTGAGAAATTTTGCAAAAAAAATAAAATTGTTTTATTTTAATCCCAATTGGTTACAATGAGTTTCTTTTCACTCAAATAATGATTGAAATAAAAAAAAGAGTGAAAAATAATGAAAAAATCAAAAAATTCAAAAAAATGAAAATTTACTAAGGGTCATTTTTGCACCAACTTTTGCCTATAACTCGGTCGGTATCCAACGGATCGCCAATCTTTATCTTGTGGTCGATAGATGGCACCAATGGCTACATTTTATTCTTGGACGTCCATGCCCTCAGATGTCTGTGCCAGAAGTTATTCGAGGAACCAAGTTCCATACCCTGTTTGAGAAAATGTAAAATTTTCCTCATTTTTGCACCAACTTTTGCCTTTGGTCGGTATCCAACGAATCGCCAATCTTTAACCTGTGGTCGATAGATGGCACCAATGGCTACATTTTTTTCTTGGACAGCCATGCCCTCAGATGTCTGTGCCAGAAGTTATTCCAGGAACCAAGTTCCATACCCTGTTTGAGAAAATGTAAAATTTTCCTCATTTTTGCACCAACTTTTGCCTATAACTCGGTCGGTATCCAACGGATCGCCAATCTTTAACCTGTGGTCGATAGATGGCACCAATGGCTACATTTTCTTCTTGGACAGCCATGCCCTTAGATGTATGTGCCAGAAGTTATTCGAGGAACCAAGTTCCTTACCCTGTTTGAGAAAATGTAAAATTTTCCTCATTTTTGAACAATGTAGCAAAAATTTTAAATGTGATATATTTTGATGGGAATTTGTTGCAATAAGTTTCTTTTCACTTAAATAGTGCTTTAAATTAAAAAAAGAATAAAAAATCAGAAAAAAATTTCAAAAAAATTTTTCACTCGAAAATTTCATAAGGCTTACCCCTTACGATTTTTTTGGGAAATTTTGCAAAAAAAATAAAATTGTTTTATTTTAATGCCAATGGGTTGCAATGAGTTTCTTTTCACTCTAATATTGCTTGAAATGAAGAAAAGAGTCAAAAATAATAAAAAAATCAAACAAAAAAATTAAAATTTTCCTCATTTTTGCACCAACTTTTGCCTATAACTCGGTCGGTATCCAACGGATCGCCAATCTTTAACCTTTGGTCGATAGATGGCACCAATGGCTACATTTTCTTCTTGGACAGCCATGCCCTCAGATGTCTGTGCCAGAAGTTATTCCAGGAACCAAGTTCCATACCCTGTTTGAGAAAATGTAAAATTTTTCTCATTTTTGCACCAACTTTTGCCTATAACTCGGTCGGTATCCAACGGATCGCCAAACTTTAACCTGTGGTCGATAGATGGCATCAATGGCTACATTTTCTTCTTGGACGGCCATGCCCTCAGATGTCTGTGCCAGAAGTTATTCGAGGAACCAAGTTCCTTACCCTGTTTTTGAACAATTTAGCAAAATTGAAAAATGTGATATATTTTAATGGGAATTTGTTGCAATATGTCTCTTTTCACTCAAATAATGCGTTAAACTAAAAAAAGAATAAAAAATCGAAAAAAAAATCGAAAAAAAATTTCAACTCGAAAATTTCATAAGGCTTACCCCTTACGATTTTTTTGAGAAATTTTGCAAAAAAAATAAAATTGTTTTATTTTAATCCCAATTGGTTGCAATGAGTTTCTTTTCACTCAAATAATGATTGAAATAAAAAAAAGAGTGAAAAATAATGAAAAAATCAAAAAAATCAAAAAAATGAAAATTTACTAAGGGTCATTTTTGCACCAACTTTTGCCTATAACTCGGTCGGTATCCAACGGATCGCCAATCTTTAACCTGTGGTCCATAGATGGCATCAATGGCTACATTTTCTTCTTGGACGGCCATGCCCTCAGATGTCTGTGCCAGAAGTTATTCGAGGAACCAAGTTCCTTACCCTGTTTGAGAAAATGTAAAATTTTTCTCATTTTTGCACCAAATTTTGCCTATAACTCGGTCGGTATCCAACGGATCGCCAATCTTTAACCTGTGGTCGATAGATGGCATCAATGGCTACATTTTCTTCTTGGACGGCCATGCCCTCAGATGTCTGTGCCAGAAGTTATTCAGGGAACCAAGTTCCTTACCCTGTTTTTGAACAATTTAGCAAAATTGAAAAATGTGATATATTTTAATGGGAATTTGTTGCAATATGTCTCTTTTCACTCAAATAATGCTTTAAACTTAAAAAAGAATAAAAAATCGAAAAAAAAATTTCAAAAAAATTTCAACTCGAAAATTTCATAAGGCTTACCCCTTACGATTTTTTTGAGAAATTTTGCAAAAAAAATAAAATTGTTTTATTTTAATCCCAATTGGTTGCAATGAGTTTCTTTTCACTCAAATAATGATTGAAATAAAAAAAAGAGTGAAAAATAATGAAAAAATCAAAAAATTCAAAAAAATGAAAATTTACTAAGGGTCATTTTTGCACCAACTTTTGCCTATAACTCGGTCGGTATCCAACGGATCGCCAATCTTTAACCTGTGGTCCATAGATGGCATCAATGGCTACATTTTCTTCTTGGACGGCCATGCCCTCAGATGTCTGTGCCAGAAGTTATTCGAGGAACCAAGTTCCTTACCCTGTTTGAGAAAATGTAAAATTTTTCTCATTTTTGCACCAAATTGTGCCTATAACTCGGTCGGTATCCAACGGATCGCCAATCTTTAACCTGTGGTCGATAGATGGCATCAATGGCTACATTTTCTTCTTGGACGGCCATGCCCTCAGATGTCTGTGCCAGAAGTTATTCAGGGAACCAAGTTCCTTACCCTGTTTTTGAACAATTTAGCAAAATTGAAAAATGTGATATATTTTAATGGGAATTTGTTGCAATATGTTTCTTTTCACTCAAATAATGCTTTAAACCAAAAAAAAGAATAAAAAATCGAAAAAAAAATTTCAAAAAAATTTCAACTCGAAAATTTCATAAGGCTTACCCCTTACGTTTTTTTTGAGAAATTTTGCAAAAAAAATAAAATTGTTTTATTTTAATCCCAATTGGTTGCAATGAGTTTCTTCTCACTCAAATAATGATTGAAATAAAAAAAAGAGTGAAAAATAATGAAAAAATCAAAAAATTCAAAAAAATGAAAATTTACTAAGGGTCATTTTTGCACCAACTTTTGCCTATAACTCGGTCGGTATCCAACGGATCGCCAATCTTTAACCTGTGGTCGATAGATGGCACCAATGGCTGCATTTTCTTCTTGGACGGCCATACCGTCAGATGTCTGTGCCAGAAGTTATTCGAGGAACCAAGTTCCTTACCCTGTTTGAGAAAATGTAAAATTTTTCTCATTTTTGCACCAACTTTTGCCTATAACTCGGTCGGTATCCAACGGATCGCCAAACTTTAACCTGTGGTCGATAGATGGCATCAACGGCTACATTTTCTTCTTGGACGGCCATGCCCTCAGATGTCTGTGCCAGAAGTTATTCGAGGAACCAAGTTCCTTACCCTGTTTTTGAACAATTTAGCAAAATTGAAAAATGTGATATATTTTAATGGGAATTTGTTGCAATATGTTTCTTTTCACTCAAATAATGCTTTAAACTAAAAAAAGAATAAAAAATCGAAAAAAAAATTTCAAAAAAATTTCAACTCGAAAATTTCATAAGGCTTACCCCTTACGATTTTTTTGAGAAATTTTGCAAAAAAAATAAAATTGTTTTATTTTAATCCCAATTGGTTGCAATGAGTTTCTTTTCACTCAAATAATGATTGAAATAAAAAAAAGAGTGAAAAATAATGAAAAAATCAAAAAATTCAAAAAAATGAAAATTTACCAAGGGTCATTTTTGCACCAAATTTTGCCTATAACTCGGTCGGTATCCAACGGATCGCCAATCTTTAACTTGTGGTTGATAGATGGCATCAATGGCTACATTTTCTTCTTGGACGGCCATGCCCTCAGATGTCTGTGCCAGAAGTTATTCCAGGAACCAAGTTCCATACCCTGTTTGAGAAAATGTAAAATTTTTCTCATTTTTGCACCAAATTTTGCCTATAATTTGGTCGGTATCCAACGGATCGCCAATCTTTAACCTGTGGTCCATAGATGGCATCAATGGCTACATTTTCTTCTTGGACGGCCATGCCCTCAGATGTCTGTGCCAGAAGTTATTCAGGGAACCAAGTTCCTTACCCTGTTTTTGAACAATTTAGCAAAATTGAAAAATGTGATATATTTTAATGGGAATTTGTTGCAATATGTTTCTTTTCACTCAAATAATGCTTTAAACTAAAAAAAGAATAAAAAATCGAAAAAAAAAATTTCAAAAAAATTTCAACTCGAAAATTTCATAAGGCTTACCCCTTACGATTTTTTTGAGAAATTTTGCAAAAAAAAATAAAATTGTTTTATTTTAATCCCAATTGGTTGCAATGAGTTTCTTTTCACTCAAATAATGATTGAAATAAAAAAAAGAGTGAAAAATAATGAAAAAATCAAAAAATTCAAAAAAATGAAAATTTACTAAGGGTCATTTTTGCACCAACTTTTGCCTATAACTCGGTCGGTATCCAACGGATCGCCAATCTTTAACGTGTGGTCCATAGATGGTATCAATGGCTACATTTTCTTCTTGGACGGCCATGCCCTCAGATGTCTGTGCCAGAAGTTATTCCAGGAACCAAGTTCCATACCCTGTTTGAGAAAATGTAAAATTTTCCTCATTTTTGCACCAACTTTTGCCTATAACTCGGTCGGTATCCAACGGATCGCCAATCTTTAACCTGTGAGTAACCAATGAGTTTCTTTTCACTCAAATAATGATTGAAATAAAAAAAAGAGTGAAAAATAATGAAAAAATTAAAAAAATTCAAAAAAATGAAAATTTACTAAGGGTCATTTTTGCACCAACTTTTGCCTATAACTCGGTCGGTATCCAACGGATCGCCAAACTTTAACTTGTGGTCGATAGATGGCACCAATGGCTGCATTTTCTTCTTGGACGGCCATACCGTCAGATGTCTGTGCCAGAAGTTATTCGAGGAACCAAGTTCCTTACCCTGTTTGAGAAAATGTAAAATTTTTCTCATTTTTGCACCAACTTTTGCCTATACCTCGGTCGGTATCCAACGGATCGCCAAACTTTAACCTGTGGTCGATAGATGGCATCAATGGCTACATTTTCTTCTTGGACGGCCATGCCCTCAGATGTCTGTGCCAGAAGTTATTCGAGGAACCAAGTTCCTTACCCTGTTTTTGAACAATTTAGCAAAATTGAAAAATGTGATATATTTTAATGGGAATTTGTTGCAATATGTTTCTTTTCACTCAAATAATGCGTTAAACTTAAAAAAGAATAAAAAATCGAAAAAAAAATTTCAAAAAAATTTCAACTCGAAAATTTCATAAGGCTTACCCCTTACGATTTTTTTGAGAAATTTTGCAGAAAAAATAAAATTGTTTTATTTTAATCCCAATTGGTTGCAATGAGTTTCTTTTCACTCAAATAATGATTGAAATAAAAAAAAGAGTGAAAAATAATGAAAAAATCAAAAAAATCAAAAAAATGAAAATTTACTAAGGGTCATTTTTGCACCAACTTTTGCCTATAACTCGGTCGGTATCCAACGGATCGCCAATCTTTAACCTGTGGTCCATAGATGGCATCAATGGCTACATTTTCTTCTTGGACGGCCATGCCCTCAGATGTCTGTGCCAGAAGTTATTCGAGGAACCAAGTTCCTTACCCTGTTTGAGAAAATGTAAAATTTTTCTCATTTTTGCACCAAATTTTGCCTATAACTCGGTCGGTATCCAACGGATCGCCAATCTTTAACCTGTGGTCGATAGATGGCATCAATGGCTACATTTTCTTCTTGGACGGCCATGCCCTCAGATGTCTGTGCCAGAAGTTATTCAGGGAACCAAGTTCCTTACCCTGTTTTTGAACAATTTAGCAAAATTGAAAAATGTGATATATTTTAATGGGAATTTGTTGCAATATGTCTCTTTTCACTCAAATAATGCTTTAAACTTAAAAAAGAATAAAAAATCGAAAAAAAAATTTCATAAAAATTTCAACTCGAAAATTTCATAAGGCTTACCCCTTACGATTTTTTTGAGAAATTTTGCAAAAAAAATAAAATTGTTTTATTTTAATCCCAATTGGTTGCAATGAGTTTCTTTTCACTCAAATAATGATTGAAATAAAAAAAAGAGTGAAAAATAATGAAAAAATCAAAAAATTCAAAAAAATGAAAATTTACTAAGGGTCATTTTTGCACCAACTTTTGCCTATAACTCGGTCGGTATCCAACGGATCGCCAAACTTTAACCTGTGGTCCATAGATGGCATCAATGGCTACATTTTCTTCTTGGACGGCCATGCCCTCAGATGTCTGTGCCAGAAGTTATTCGAGGAACCAAGTTCCTTACCCTGTTTGAGAAAATGTAAAATTTTTCTCATTTTTGCACCAAATTTTGCCTATAACTCGGTCGGTATCCAACGGATCGCCAATCTTTAACCTGTGGTCGATAGATGGCATCAATGGCTACATTTTCTTCTTGGACGGCCATGCCCTCAGATGTCTGTGCCAGAAGTTATTCAGGGAACCAAGTTCCTTACCCTGTTTTTGAACAATTTAGCAAAATTGAAAAATGTGATATATTTTAATGGGAATTTGTTGCAATATGTTTCTTTTCACTCAAATAATGCTTTAAACTAAAAAAAGAATAAAAAATCGAAAAAAAAATTTCAAAAAAATTTCAACTCGAAAATTTCATAAGGCTTACCCCTTACGTTTTTTTTTGAGAAATTTTGCAAAAAAAATAAAATTGTTTTATTTTAATCCCAATTGGTTGCAATGAGTTTCTTTTCACTCAAATAATGATTGAAATAAAAAAAGAGTGAAAAATAATGAAAAAATCAAAAAATTCAAAAAAAGGAAAATTTACTAAGGGTCATTTTTGCACCAACTATTGCCTATAACTCGGTCGGTATCCAACGGATCGCCAATCTTTAACGTGTGGTCCATAGATGGTATCAATGGCTACATTTTCTTCTTGGACGGCCATGCCCTCAGATGTCTGTGCCAGAAGTTATTCCAGGAACCAAGTTCCATACCCTGTTTGAGAAAATGTAATATTTTCCTCATTTTTGCACCAAATTTTGCCTATAACTCGGTCGGTATCCAACGGATCGCCAATCTTTAACCTGTGGTCGATAGATGGCACCAATGGCTACATTTTCTTCTTGGACAGCCATGCCTTTAGATGTATGAGCCAGAAGTTATTCGAGGAACCAAGTTCCTTACCTTGTTTGAGAAAATGTAAAATTTTTCTCATTTTTGCACCAACTTTTGCCTATAACTCGGTCGGTATCCAACGGATCGCCAAACTTTAACCTGTGGTCGATAGATGGCATCAATGGCTACATTTTCTTCTTGGACAGCCATGCCCTCAGATGTCTGTGCCAGAAGTTATTCCAGGAACCAAGTTCCATACCCTGTTTGAGAAAATGTAATATTTTCCTCATTTTTGCACCAAATTTTGCCTATAACTCGGTCGGTATCCAACGGATCGCCAATCTTTAACCTGTGGTCGATAGATGGCACCAATGGCTACATTTTCTTCTTGGACAGCCATGCCTTTAGATGTATGAGCCAGAAGTTATTCGAGGAACCAAGTTCCTTACCTTGTTTGAGAAAATGTAAAATTTTTCTCATTTTTGCACCAACTTTTGCCTATAACTCGGTCGGTATCCAACGGATCGCCAAACTTTAACCTGTGGTCGATAGATGGCATCAATGGCTGTTTTTGAACAATTTAGCAAAATTGAAAAATGTGATATATTTTAATGGGAATTTGTTGCAATATGTTTCTTTTCACTCAAATAATGCTTTAAACTAAAAAAAGAATAAAAAATCGAAAAAAAAATTTCAAAAAAATTTCAACTCGAAAATTTCATAAGGCTTACCCCTTACGATTTTTTTGAGAAATTTTGCAAAAAAAATAAAATTGTTTTATTTTAATCCCAATTGGTTGCAATGAGTTTCTTTTCACTCAAATAATGATTGAAATAAAAAAAAGAGTGAAAAATAATGAAAAAATCAAAAAATTCAAAAAAATGAAAATTTACTAAGGGTCATTTTTGCACCAACTTTTGCCTATAACTCGGTCGGTATCCAACGGATCGCCAATCTTTAACCTGTGGTCCATAGATGGCATCAATGGCTACATTTTCTTCTTGGACGGCCATGCCCTCAGATGTCTGTGCCAGAAGTTATTCGAGGAACCAAGTTCCTTACCCTGTTTGAGAAAATGTAAAATTTTTCTCATTTTTGCACCAAATTTTGCCTATAACTCGGTCGGTATCCAACGGATCGCCAATCTTTAACCTGTGGTCGATAGATGGCATCAATGGCTACATTTTCTTCTTGGACGGCCATGCCCTCAGATGTCTGTGCCAGAAGTTATTCAGGGAACCAAGTTCCTTACCCTGTTTTTGAACAATTTAGCAAAATTGAAAAATGTGATATATTTTAATGGGAATTTGTTGCAATATGTTTCTTTTCACTCAAATAATGCTTTAAACTAAAAAAAGAATAAAAAATCGAAAAAAAAATTTCAAAAAAATTTCAACTCGAAAATTTCATAAGGCTTACCCCTTACGTTTTTTTTGAGAAATTTTGCAAAAAAAATAAAATTGTTTTATTTTAATCCCAATTGGTTGCAATGAGTTTCTTTTCACTCAAATAATGATTGAAAAAAAAAAGAGTGAAAAATAATGAAAAAATCAAAAAATTCAAAAAAATGAAAATTTACTAAGGGTCATTTTTGCACCAACTTTTGCCTATAACTCGGTCGGTATCCAACGGATCGCCAATCTTTAACTTGTGGTCGATAGATGGCACCAATGGCTGCATTTTCTTCTTGGACGGCCATACCGTCAGATGTCTGTGCCAGAAGTTATTCGAGGAACCAAGTTCCTTACCCTGTTTGAGAAAATGTAAAATTTTTCTCATTTTTGCACCAACTTTTGCCTATAACTCTGTCGGTATCCAACGGATCGCCAAACTTTAACCTGTGGTCGATAGATGGCATCAATGGCTACATTTTCTTCTTGGACGGCCATGCCCTCAGATGTCTGTGCCAGAAGTTATTCGAGGAACCAAGTTCCTTACCCTGTTTTTGAACAATTTAGCAAAATTGAAAAATGTGATATATTTTAATGGGAATTTGTTGCAATATGTTTCTTTTCACTCAAATAATGCTTTAAACTAAAAAAAGAATAAAAAATCGAAAAAAAAATTTCAAAAAAATTTCAACTGGAAAATTTCATAAGGCTTACCCCTTACGTTTTTTTTGAGAAATTTTGCAAAAAAAATAAAATTGTTTTATTTTAATCCCAATTGGTTGCAATGAGTTTCTTTTCACTCAAATAATGATTGAAATAAAAAAAGAGTGAAAAATAATGAAAAAATCAAAAAATTCAAAAAAATGAAAATTTACTAAGGGTCATTTTTGCACCAACTTTTGCCTATAACTCGGTCGGTATCCAACGGATCGCCAATCTTTAACTTGTGGTCCATAGATGGCACCAATGGCTACATTTTCTTCTTGGACGGCCATACCGTCAGATGTCTGTGCCAGAAGTTATTCGAGGAACCAAGTTCCTTACCCTGTTTGAGAAAATGTAAAATTTTCCTCATTTTTGAACAATGTAGCAAAAATTTTAAATGTGATATATTTTGATGGGAATTTGTTGCAATAAGTTTCTTTTCACTTAAATAGTGCTTTAAAAGAAGAAAATAATAAAAAATAACAAAAAAATTTAAAAAAAAATTTCAACTCGAAAATTTCATAAGGCTTACCCCTTGCCATTTTTTTGAGCAATTTAGCAAAATTTAAAAATTTGTTTTATTTTAATGCGAAATTGTTGCAATATGTTTCTTTTAACTCAAACAATGCTTTAAAAGAAGAAAAGAATAAAAAATAACAAAAAAAAAATTAAAAAATGTCCAACTCGAAAATTTCATAAGGCTTACCCATTGCCATTTTTTTGAGCATTTTAGCCAAATTTAAAAATTTGTTTTATTTTAATGCGAAATGGTTGCAATAAGTTCCTTTTCACTCAAACAATGCTTTAAATTAAATGAAGATAAAAAATAATAAAAAATCGCACATTTTTGTTTCAACTCACGTATTTACTCTTTTTGCGACTCGACTCACCACGGCTACATGTTTACACTCGTGAGTAAGTGAAAAGAAAGTCGCAACTCCTCGTGGTGAGTGAACGAAACTCGTTCAATATATCGTTTCAACTCACTATCTCACTCTTATTAACTTTGCACATCTCTAGTGTGTATCTGTGTGTGTTTAGAGGGCAGGGTAATATTAATTTACCTAACGTATGGCGCTACTAACCGCTATTACCATTGAAGATTGGTTACGCGAGATCTTTAATTGTCTGCTTTTCTTTTATAGATCTGGGGTCCCTCACGTTCGGATATGAACCAACGGCTACATGCGTCCGTCGGTGGGATGAGCCATTATTGGCCACCGTATGACAGCCAACCCGCATGTCCTACTCCGACGACACCAGGTGATCCTCCGCAAGACACACCAGGTCCCGATGGACAGATTTACACGCTTACCGTACTCCACGAGTCACCAGAACACGGGATTGTTTGGTCCGATTCGAACGCCCTAGACTCTCCTGTCCCACTTGCTCCCGACATTACCGAAACGAATGCTACGTTCGAATCAGCAGTAGATTGCTTCAACTTTGATAATGCTAATTACGATCTGGCGGATTATTATGCCCCCAAGCCTTCAGTACAACAACACCATCAGCAACAACAGACCAACGTTTCGTTGATGGGTTCCTCATCAGCACCGTCGATCAGTGATCATCTTTCCCAACCCGCCACTGCCATCAACCTACATAACACAGTGGAAGGATTACTAAACGAGATACAACTTTCGAGCTTTGGCGATCGAAGCTCGATTGGACCGAGTAACGATATAACGTTGCAAACTTCGGGCCACAGTCTCTACAATGAGCCATCGTCGTATCTTTACGATGGATTCTCCGTAACCGATAGTTCCTCCACAACTCATCATCACCAAGCCATGCTTCCGACGCTTCCGGAGTCCCCCACAGCGCTCACAACTCCAACCACTAGCTCAATCACCGTCGTGGGCAAATTGGACACTAACAACAATAGCAGTAGCTGTCCGTTGGCAGAAATCAATCCTCTTCCATCGAATCAAATCAATAACAACAATGGCACGAGTTCCAGCAGTAGTTCAAGCAGCAGTTCGAGCAGTAGTAGTTCGAGCAACGACTCAATTACCACAGGCGGTAATGGTGGACAGAAGCGAGGTCGCTCGCTACACTACTGTTCGATCTGTTCGAAAGCGTTCAAGGACAAATATTCGGTTAACGTGCACGTGCGAGTGCATACGGGCGAAAAACCGTTCTCCTGCTACCTGTGTGGAAAAAGCTTCCGTCAGAAGGCACACCTCGAAAAGCACTACCAGACGCACCTGCATCAGAAGAATCTCACGAAGCGACCGAAGCCGGTCAAGGTGAAACAAGAGGCACAACAACAGCAGCAGCAGCAGTTGCAACAGGCATTGGAACAACATCTCCAGCAGGAACCCGATCCTGGATTACTGCTAAGCCCGGTGAAAGTGATAGGCAATTGCTGACGTGCGTCGTCATAGGTCTTAGATATGTTAGGCAACATCGTATGCTATACAAGTGCCGCAAGTAGTTAGCGATCTGGATGCCTTGTAAAAAGATGTTTTAAGTAAGCCACTAAGCGCCAAAAAACGTGCTAACGATGATGTACAAGAGTACACGCAATAAGAAAGTTTAGCACGAGACAGATAGGTCGGAAAGGAAGCGGCGAAACTATACGTAAATGTTTTCATTATTATTTATTACCACGAACATTCAAACGATCCCGAACCGAACACGATTCTTTATCTTCAAACCTTTCCATCCCTTAAAGGGATGGAAATGCCTTCCCTTCTTTCCGTGCACCCGAAAGTCCTTGGGGCGGGCACTCTTTAACCGACACGCATTATCACTCAATTTCGCAATGGGTTGTAGAAATGCAAATTTCCTTCTCACATCCCCCGCAGCGATTGGCATTCGCATTCCCGTTCGGAAGCGTGTTGAGGTGCTCTTCACTTTCTGCGGAACTCCGTGAGCGTTTCTGTCTGCACGCGCGTCCATCTGTTTGTGTCTGTGTGGATAAATTGTATTTATGTAGTTATCTATAATTGATGGTGCAGATGATTACACAGATTCGATTCGATGGAATGACTGTAGCGAATGCCTTTTCAGTGCGATTTCGTTTGCAAGCGATCATTAAGCATCAACGGGCGCGCCGATTGTATTGTTGTTTCTTTTGTTTGCTGTACCAACCCTGCCTACCGGTCCAGCAGTGTCACGATTTGTTTGCACCGCGAAATGACATACCGTGCCGTAGGGTCTTGCTTCGGGGCTGCTAATGGCAGGTCCTGGGCGTCTTCATACTTGGCGTGCTTCAAGAATTCCGGCCCTCTTCCGCCTAATTATGCACTCTTTGACCTCCCAGCAGCTGTTTTCCTAAACAAACGAATACACTTCGCCTTCTTCTTGGACTGTTGGAACAGTTTCACATTTGCAGGTGCCCCTCGACATTGTAACCCACTGCGGCTACCGACGGAATTACACTCGTGGATAAACGTTTATTGCCTCATACAATCATACAAATGATATTTAATCACGTGGTGATCGATTTAACCCGCAGGCACACCGACCCGCTCGATCGTGGCATTCCGGGGTGGAATGCCTTGTTACAGCTCCGTGGATGAGCGGGACCGTCGTCGATCGTACACGGGAAACAGAAAATGTTGATTGATTCTTTCGCTCTCCAATTCTACATGGGACAACCTCAATGTCGGCCCTACCAAAGGATCACAGGAACGTCCTGCAACACAAGATACCTCGCTGTATGTATCTGTCTTTGCATGCGCTTTCTCAGTTTCTAACGTCTTACCTCTGAGTGGAAGTTTGCCGCACTCTTTCAGCTGTTTGGCCGAACAACGTGGCGTGTCCTGTACAACCGTTTCATTGAACTTGGAAAAATCAATATCATAGCTCTCTATGTCGGAATTGTACAGCAACACCGGCTCGAACCGTTGTCCCCAGAGTATTTCCGTATTGACGTAGCTCGTCCTTGCCTGGGTTGTTTGTCCGGTCGACTCTACCGTCCCCTCGAGTACCACCACAATTTCGAAGCGCTCAAGTAAAATATCTTCCGCCGAGTATCCGAATAATGGTGACCTTTCGTCGATCCGGTGTACCACGATCTGAGGCCAAAGGAAAAACACGTCCGAAGAGCAATCGTCCGAGGTTAGCTCCAGCTCGGTGCGGTACTGTGGCATCACTTCACGCTCGTTCGACACCTTCGTGCGTATCAACTGCGCCCGAATGTTTGCACCGATAATATGGCTCTTGCGCATGTCGCCGATCCGAAACATCAGACACAGCTCACCGTCCCTTAGCGATATGACCGCATTTTTCGAAAACAGTAACGTCTGGGCGCGTCGCTTCGACCGTGTCATTTTTGCGAACACAATTCCCGCTAGGAAGGCTTGCACCATGACGCCGTGAACGGATTGAAGCGTCATCACGAATACTGCTTCCGGGCATTCTTCTTCCATCGCACGCGATCCATATCCGATTGTGTGTTGCGTTTCGAGAGAAAACAGGAAGCACGACGTGAACGAGTAAATGTTCGAAATGCATGGTGTCCAACCGTTATCCACTGTGAACGATGGTATCAGTTTAGTGAGGGAGAATCGTTTGAGAGAAAGCTTACCTTGAAATGGTGGTAAGTGTTGCTGCTCAAAGTCACCATGGGTGTAAGAGATTAACCAGTAAAGTCCGGCAAACGTGAGCCACGATCCTACGAATCCGAGAGCAAAAACTAGTAATGTCCAACGCCACTGTGCATCAACCAGGGTGGTAAAGATATCTGCATCATTTCACGTGACATCAATTCACATTCAAATAAATAAAGCAGTAGAAGCGTATTATTCCTTTGATGACTTATTCGCTTAGTGCTTCACCCAGTGCGTAATATATGTACTGTATCACTGATTAAATTTATTGCACGACGAACCATACCTTGCAGAAAGCGCAGTCGCTGATGTGGAATCTTCGTAACACTCACATTGCAGTATCCATTCTTAAAAACTGCCCGCTTGCGGGGTTTCTTGTAGCCTGGTCGATAAAACGGTGATCCAGTCCTGTGAGGAAAGATATCACAATAAGCTAAACAGACTGCAATTAAACAAACTTACCTCCTTCCTGATGATCGCACCGAATCGAAGCGAAATGGCGATCGAACAGAACTACTCGAATCCGGTGTAAGGATCGATGGGCTACAGTTGTTTGCCACCGGCCTTTCAACAGGTCTATCGCCTATCGTAAGCAACACTCCCGATTCGACATTATCCGGCAAACGAAGCTTCGCTAGATCTCGCATAATTCTGACCGCATACTATCGTCTCCCGAAACAGACTAACATTTTGCTTCGTAATCCAGCAAAGATTCTCACTGCCGTCAGAGCAATATACGTTGAACCACGTGCATTGGATTAGCTTTGTTTGGTAAAGCTTCATCTTCTCAAGGCAGATGATAACGATACGCGTACACCCACGATCACGACTTATGTTGCGCCATGAGCCATGGTGGATTATTTCGAATATTTAGTTCACCGAAGTGCTGAAGTTTTGTTTCGTAAGTCCTCTTGCTCACAACAACTAGCGGCGAGCTTCATTGTAAGCTATAACTTGAATAAACTATCGTTCAGCTAGTGCATATTTATTCGTAATATTTCTTATTCTAAACAGGAAGTAACATTAATTATTCCCCTTCGCTGTGTTGGTACTAAATACGTTATCTTCCGCTTGGGATGCTCTCTATTGTGGTAAATTTACCGAAAAAAGCGAAAAGCATTCTTCATCTATTCCCATGCGCTATTTCGCCGATCGGCCTAGAGATGTGCAAAGTGAGTAAGATTGAGATAGTGAGTTGAAATTTTGTATTGGTTTCTTTTAAAACATTATATGAGTGAAAAGGAACTTATTGCAACAATTTCGCATCAAAATAAAACAATTTTTTTAAATTTTGCTAAATTGCTCAAAAAAATGGCAAGGGGTAAGCCTTAAGAAATTTTCGAGTTGAAAATTTTTTTGAAATTTTTTTTTGTTATTTTTTATTCTTTTCTTCTTTTGAAGCATTATTTGAGTGAAAAGAAACATATTGCAGCATTAAAATATATCACATTTAAAATTTTTGCTACATTGCTCAAAACGAGGAAAATTTTACATTTTCTCAAACAGGGTAAGGAACTTGGTTCCTCGGATAACTTCTGGCACAGACATCTGAGGGCATGGCTGTCCAAGAAGAAAATGTAGCCATTGGTGCCATCTATCGACCACAGGTTAAAGATTGGCGATTCGTTGGATACCGACCGAGTTATAGCCAAAATTTGGTGCAAAAATGAGGAAAATTTTCATTTTTTTTTTAATTTTTTGATTTTTTTATTATTTTCCACTCTTTTTTTCATTTCAAGCATTATTAGAGTGAAAAGAAACTCATTGCAACCCATTGGCATTAAAATAAAACAATTTAATTTTTTTTGCAAATTTCCCAAAAAAATCGTAAGGGGTAAGCCTTATGAAATTTTCGAGTGAAAAATTTTTTTGGAATTTTTTTCTGATTTTTTATTCTTTTTTTAATTTAAAGCACCATTTAAGTGAAAAGAAACTTATTGCAACAAATTGCAATCCTCAAAAATGAGGAAAATTTTACATTTTCTCAAACAGGGTAAGGAACTTGGTTCCTCGAATAACTTCTGGCACAGACATCTAAGGGCATGGCTGTCCAAGAAGAAAATGTAGCCATTGGTGCCATCTATCGCCCACAGGTTAAAGTTTGGCGATCCGTTGGATACCGACAGAGTTATAGGCAAAACTTGGTGCAAAAATGAGGAAAATTTTACATTTTCTCAAACAGGGTATGGAACTTGGTTCCTGGAATAACTTCTGGCACAGACATCTGAGGGCATGGCTGTCCAAGAAGAAAATGTAGCCATTGGTGCCATCTATCGACCACAGGTTAAAGATTGGCGATTCGTTGGATACCGACCGAGTTATAGCCAAAATTTGGTGCAAAAATGAGGAAAATTTTCATTTTTTTTTTTGAATTTTTTGATTTTTTTATTATTTTTCACTCTTGTTTTCATTTCAAGCATTATTAGAGTGAAAAGAAACTCATTGCAACCCATTGGCATTAAAATAAAACAATTTAATTTTTTTTGCAAAATTTCCCAAAAAAATCGTAAGGGGTAAGCCTTAAGAAATTTTCGAGTGAAAAATTTTTTTGAAATTTTTTTCTGATTTTTTATTCTTTTTTTAATTTAAAGCACTATTTAAGTGAAAAGAAACTTATTGCAACAAATTCCCATCAAAATATATCACATTTAAAATTTTTGCTACATTGCTCAAAAATGAGGAAAATTTTACATTTTCTCAAACAGGATAAGGAACTTGGTTCCTCGAATAACTTCTGGCACAGACATCTAAGGGCATGGCTGTCCAAGAAGAAAATGTAGCCATTGGTGCCATCTATCGCCCACAGGTTAAAGTTTGGCGATCCGTTGGATACCGACAGAGTTATAGGCAAAACTTGGTGCAAAAATGAGGAAAATTTTACATTTTCTCAAACAGGGTATGGAACTTGGTTCCTGGAATAACTTCTGGCACAGACATCTGAGGGCATGGCTGTCCAAGAAGAAAATGTAGCCATTGGTGCCATCTATCGACCACAGGTTAAAGATTGGCGATTCGTTGGATACCGACCGAGTTATAGCCAAAATTTGGTGCAAAAATGAGGAAAATTTTCATTTTTTTTTGAATTTTTTGATTTTTTTATTATTTTTCACTCTTTTTTTCATTTCAAGCATTATTAGAGTGAAAAGAAACTCATTGCAACCCATTGGCATTAAAATAAAACAATTTAATTTTTTTTGCAAAATTTCCCAAAAAAATCGTAAGGGGTAAGCCTTAAGAAATTTTCGAGTGAAAAATTTTTTTGAAATTTTTTTCTGATTTTTTATTCTTTTTTTAATTTAAAGCACCATTTAAGTGAAAAGAAACTTATTGCAACAAATTCCCATCAAAATATATCACATTTAAAATTTTTGCTACATTGCTCAAAAATGAGGAAAATTTTACATTTTCTCAAACAGGGTAAGGAACTTGGTTCCTCGAATAACTTCTGGCACAGACATCTAAGGGCATGGCTGTCCAAGAAGAAAATGTAGCCATTGGTGCCATCTATCGCCCACAGGTTAAAGTTTGGCGATCCGTTGGATACCGACAGAGTTATAGGCAAAACTTGGTGCAAAAATGAGGAAAATTTTACATTTTCTCAAACAGGGTATGGAACTTGGTTCCTGGAATAACTTCTGGCACAGACATCTGAGGGCATGGCTGTCCAAGAAGAAAATGTAGCCATTGGTGCCATCTATCGACCACAGGTTAAAGATTGGCGATTCGTTGGATACCGACCGAGTTATAGCCAAAATTTGGTGCAAAAATGAGGAAAATTTTCATTTTTTTTTTTTGAATTTTTTGATTTTTTTATTATTTTTCACTCTTTTTTTCATTTCAAGCATTATTAGAGTGAAAAGAAACTCATTGCAACCCATTGGCATTAAAATAAAACAATTTAATTTTTTTTGCAAAATTTCCCAAAAAAATCGTAAGGGGTAAGCCTTAAGAAATTTTCGAGTGAAAAATTTTTTTGAAATTTTTTTTCTGATTTTTTATTCTTTTTTGAATTTAAAGCACTATTTAAGTGAAAAGAAACTTATTGCAACAAATTCCCATCAAAATATATCACATTTAAAATTTTTGCTACATTGCTCAAAAATGAGGAAAATTTTACATTTTCTCAAACAGGGTAAGGAACTTGGTTCCTCGAATAACTTCTGGCACAGACATCTAAGGGCATGGCTGTCCAAGAAGAAAATGTAGCCATTGGTGCCATCTATCGCCCACAGGTTAAAGTTTGGCGATCCGTTGGATACCGACAGAGTTATAGGCAAAAGTTGGTGCAAAAATGAGGAAAATTTTACATTTTCTCAAACAGGGTATGGAACTTGGTTCCTGGAATAACTTCTGGCACAGACATCTAAGGGCATGGCTGTCCAAGAAGAAAATGTAGCCATTGGTGCCATCTATCGACCACAGGTTAAAGTTTGGCGATTAGTTGGATACCGACCGAGTTATAGGCAAAATTTGGTGCAAAAATGAGGAAAATTTTCATTTTTTTTTTAATTTTTTATTTTTTTTTTATTATTTTTGACTATTTTTTTCATTTCAAGCATTATTAGAGTGAAAAGAAACTCATTGCAACCCATTGGCATTAAAATAAAACAATTTAATTTTTTTTGCAAAATTTCCCAAAAAAATCGTAAGGGGTAAGCCTTATGAAATTTTCGAGTGAAAAATTTTTTTGAAATTTTTTTCTGATTTTTTATTCTTTTTTTAATTTAAAGCACTATTTAAGTGAAAAGAAACTTATTGCAACAAATTCCCATCAAAATATATCACATTTAAAATGTTTGCTACATTGCTCAAAAATGAGGAAAATTTTACATTTTCTCAAACAGGGTATGGAACTTGGTTCCTCGAATAACTTCTGGCACAGACATCTAAGGGCATGGCTGTCCAAGAAGAAAATGTTGACATTGGTGCCATCTATCGACCACAGGTTAAAGATTGGCGATTCGTTGGATACCGACCGAGTTATAGGCAAAAGTTGGTGCAAAAATGAGGAAAATTTTACATTTTCTCAAACAGGGTATGGAACTTGGTTCCTGGAATAACTTCTGGCACAGACATCTAAGGGCATGGCTGTCCAAGAAGAAAATGTAGCCATTGGTGCCATCTATCGACCACAGGTTAAAGATTGGCGATTCGTTGGATACCGACCGAGTTATAGCCAAAATTTGGTGCAAAAATGAGGAAAATTTTCATTTTTTTTTTTTGAATTTTTTTATTTTTTTATTATTTTTCACTCTTTTTTTCATTTCAAGCATTATTAGAGTGAAAAGAAACTCATTGCAACCCATTGGCATTAAAATAAAACAATTTAATTTTTTTTGCAAATTTTCCCAAAAAAATCGTAAGGGGTAAGCCTTATGAAATTTTCGAGTGAAACATTTTTTTGAAATTTTTTTCTGATTTTTTATTCTTTTTTGAATTTAAAGCACTATTTAAGTGAAAAGAAACTTATTGCAACAAATTCCCATCAAAATATATCACATTTAAAATGTTTGCTACATTGCTCAAAAATGAGGAAAATTTTACATTTTCTCAAACAGGGTATGGAACTTGGTTCCTCGAATAACTTCTGGCACAGACATCTAAGGGCATGGCTGTCCAAGAAGAAAATGTTGACATTGGTGCCATCTATCGACCACAGGTTAAAGATTGGCGATTCGTTGGATACCGACCGAGTTATAGGCAAAACTTGGTGCAAAAATGAGGAAAATTTTACATTTTCTCAAACAGGGTATGGAACTTGGTTCCTGGAATAACTTCTGGCACAGACATCTGAGGGCATGGCTGTCCAAGAAGAAAATGTAGCCATTGGTGCCATCTATCGACCACAGGTTAAAGATTGGCGATTCGTTGGATACCGACCGAGTTATAGCCAAAATTTGGTGCAAAAATGAGGAAAATTTTCATTTTTTTTTGAATTTTTTGATTTTTTTATTATTTTTCACTCTTTTTTTCATTTCAAGCATTATTAGAGTGAAAAGAAACTCATTGCAACCCATTGGCATTAAAATAAAACAATTTAATTTTTTTTGCAAAATTTCCCAAAAAAATCGTAAGGGGTAAGCCTTAAGAAATTTTCGAGTGAAAAATTTTTTTGAAATTTTTTTCTGATTTTTTATTCTTTTTTTAATTTAAAGCACTATTTAAGTGAAAAGAAACTTATTGCAACAAATTCCCATCAAAATATATCACATTTAAAATTTTTGCTACATTGCTCAAAAATGAGGAAAATTTTACATTTTCTCAAACAGGATAAGGAACTTGGTTCCTCGAATAACTTCTGGCACAGACATCTAAGGGCATGGCTGTCCAAGAAGAAAATGTAGCCATTGGTGCCATCTATCGCCCACAGGTTAAAGTTTGGCGATCCGTTGGATACCGACAGAGTTATAGGCAAAACTTGGTGCAAAAATGAGGAAAATTTTACATTTTCTCAAACAGGGTATGGAACTTGGTTCCTGGAATAACTTCTGGCACAGACATCTGAGGGCATGGCTGTCCAAGAAGAAAATGTAGCCATTGGTGCCATCTATCGACCACAGGTTAAAGATTGGCGATTCGTTGGATACCGACCGAGTTATAGCCAAAATTTGGTGCAAAAATGAGGAAAATTTTCATTTTTTTTTGAATTTTTTGATTTTTTTATTATTTTTCACTCTTGTTTTCATTTCAAGCATTATTAGAGTGAAAAGAAACTCATTGCAACCCATTGGCATTAAAATAAAACAATTTAATTTTTTTTGCAAAATTTCCCAAAAAAATCGTAAGGGGTAAGCCTTAAGAAATTTTCGAGTGAAAAATTTTTTTGAAATTTTTTTCTGATTTTTTATTCTTTTTTTAATTTAAAGCACCATTTAAGTGAAAAGAAACTTATTGCAACAAATTCCCATCAAAATATATCACATTTAAAATTTTTGCTACATTGCTCAAAAATGAGGAAAATTTTACATTTTCTCAAACAGGGTAAGGAACTTGGTTCCTCGAATAACTTCTGGCACAGACATCTAAGGGCATGGCTGTCCAAGAAGAAAATGTAGCCATTGGTGCCATCTATCGCCCACAGGTTAAAGTTTGGCGATCCGTTGGATACCGACAGAGTTATAGGCAAAACTTGGTGCAAAAATGAGGAAAATTTTACATTTTCTCAAACAGGGTATGGAACTTGGTTCCTGGAATAACTTCTGGCACAGACATCTGAGGGCATGGCTGTCCAAGAAGAAAATGTAGCCATTGGTGCCATCTATCGACCACAGGTTAAAGATTGGCGATTCGTTGGATACCGACCGAGTTATAGCCAAAATTTGGTGCAAAAATGAGGAAAATTTTCATTTTTTTTTTTGAATTTTTTGATTTTTTTATTATTTTTCACTCTTTTTTTCATTTCAAGCATTATTAGAGTGAAAAGAAACTCATTGCAACCCATTGGCATTAAAATAAAACAATTTAATTTTTTTTGCAAAATTTCCCAAAAAAATCGTAAGGGGTAAGCCTTAAGAAATTTTCGAGTGAAAAATTTTTTTGAAATTTTTTTTCTGATTTTTTATTCTTTTTTGAATTTAAAGCACTATTTAAGTGAAAAGAAACTTATTGCAACAAATTCCCATCAAAATATATCACATTTAAAATTTTTGCTACATTGCTCAAAAATGAGGAAAATTTTACATTTTCTCAAACAGGGTAAGGAACTTGGTTCCTCGAATAACTTCTGGCACAGACATCTAAGGGCATGGCTGTCCAAGAAGAAAATGTAGCCATTGGTGCCATCTATCGCCCACAGGTTAAAGTTTGGCGATCCGTTGGATACCGACAGAGTTATAGGCAAAAGTTGGTGCAAAAATGAGGAAAATTTTACATTTTCTCAAACAGGGTATGGAACTTGGTTCCTGGAATAACTTCTGGCACAGACATCTAAGGGCATGGCTGTCCAAGAAGAAAATGTAGCCATTGGTGCCATCTATCGACCACAGGTTAAAGTTTGGCGATTAGTTGGATACCGACCGAGATATAGGCAAAATTTGGTGCAAAAATGAGGAAAATTTTCATTTTTTTTTTAATTTTTTATTTTTTTTTTATTATTTTTGACTATTTTTTCATTTCAAGCATTATTAGAGTGAAAAGAAACTCATTGCAACCCATTGGCATTAAAATAAAACAATTTAATTTTTTTTGCAAAATTTCCCAAAAAAATCGTAAGGGGTAAGCCTTATGAAATTTTCGAGTGAAAAATTTTTTTGAAATTTTTTTCTGATTTTTTATTCTTTTTTGAATTTAAAGCACTATTTAAGTGAAAAGAAACTTATTGCAACAAATTCCCATCAAAATATATCACATTTAAAATGTTTGCTACATTGCTCAAAAATGAGGAAAATTTTACATTTTCTCAAACAGGGTATGGAACTTGGTTCCTCGAATAACTTCTGGCACAGACATCTAAGGGCATGGCTGTCGAAGAAGAAAATGTTGACATTGGTGCCATCTATCGACCACAGGTTAAAGATTGGCGATTCGTTGGATACCGACCGAGTTATAGGCAAAAGTTGGTGCAAAAATGAGGAAAATTTTACATTTTCTCAAACAGGGTATGGAACTTGGTTCCTGGAATAACTTCTGGCACAGACATCTAAGGGCATGGCTGTCCAAGAAGAAAATGTAGCCATTGGTGCCATCTATCGACCACAGGTTAAAGATTGGCGATTCGTTGGATACCGACCGAGTTATAGCCAAAATTTGGTGCAAAAATGAGGAAAATTTTCATTTTTTTTTTGAATTTTTTTATTTTTTTATTATTTTTCACTCTTTTTTTCATTTCAAGCATTATTAGAGTGAAAAGAAACTCATTGCAACCCATTGGCATTAAAATAAAACAATTTAATTTTTTTTGCAAAATTTCCCAAAAAAATCGTAAGGGGTAAGCCTTAAGAAATTTTCGAGTGAAAAATTTTTTTGAAATTTTTTTTCTGATTTTTTATTCTTTTTTGAATTTAAAGCACTATTTAAGTGAAAAGAAACTTATTGCAACAAATTCCCATCAAAATATATCACATTTAAAATTTTTGCTACATTGCTCAAAAATGAGGAAAATTTTACATTTTCTCAAACAGGGTAAGGAACTTGGTTCCTCGAATAACTTCTGGCACAGACATCTAAAGGCATGGCTGTCCAAGAAGAAAATGTAGCCATTGGTGCCATCTATCGACCACAGGTTAAAGATTGGCGATTCGTTGGATACCGACCGAGTTATAGCCAAAATTTGGTGCAAAAATGAGGAAAATTTTCATTTTTTTTTGAATTTTTTGATTTTTTTATTATTTTTCACTCTTTTTTTCATTTCAAGCATTATTAGAGTGAAAAGAAACTCATTGCAACCCATTGGCATTAAAATAAAACAATTTAATTTTTTTTGCAAAATTTCCCAAAAAAATCGTAAGGGGTAAGCCTTAAGAAATTTTCGAGTGAAAATTTTTTTTGAAATTTTTTTCTGATTTTTTATTCTTTTTTTAATTTAAAGCACTATTTAAGTGAAAAGAAACTTATTGCAACAAATTCCCATCAAAATATATCACATTTAAAATTTTTGCTACATTGCTCAAAAATGAGGAAAATTTTACATTTTCTCAAACAGGATAAGGAACTTGGTTCCTCGAATAACTTCTGGCACAGACATCTAAGGGCATGGCTGTCCAAGAAGAAAATGTAGCCATTGGTGCCATCTATCGCCCACAGGTTAAAGTTTGGCGATCCGTTGGATACCGACAGAGTTATAGGCAAAACTTGGTGCAAAAATGAGGAAAATTTTACATTTTCTCAAACAGGGTATGGAACTTGGTTCCTGGAATAACTTCTGGCACAGACATCTGAGGGCATGGCTGTCCAAGAAGAAAATGTAGCCATTGGTGCCATCTATCGACCACAGGTTAAAGATTGGCGATTCGTTGGATACCGACCGAGTTATAGCCAAAATTTGGTGCAAAAATGAGGAAAATTTTCATTTTTTTTTGAATTTTTTGATTTTTTTATTATTTTTCACTCTTTTTTTCATTTCAAGCATTATTAGAGTGAAAAGAAACTCATTGCAACCCATTGGCATTAAAATAAAACAATTTAATTTTTTTTGCAAAATTTCCCAAAAAAATCGTAAGGGGTAAGCCTTAAGAAATTTTCGAGTGAAAAATTTTTTTGAAATTTTTTTCTGATTTTTTATTCTTTTTTTAATTTAAAGCACTATTTAAGTGAAAAGAAACTTATTGCAACAAATTCCCATCAAAATATATCACATTTAAAATTTTTGCTACATTGCTCAAAAATGAGGAAAATTTTACATTTTCTCAAACAGGATAAGGAACTTGGTTCCTCGAATAACTTCTGGCACAGACATCTAAGGGCATGGCTGTCCAAGAAGAAAATGTAGCCATTGGTGCCATCTATCGCCCACAGGTTAAAGTTTGGCGATCCGTTGGATACCGACAGAGTTATAGGCAAAACTTGGTGCAAAAATGAGGAAAATTTTACATTTTCTCAAACAGGGTATGGAACTTGGTTCCTGGAATAACTTCTGGCACAGACATCTGAGGGCATGGCTGTCCAAGAAGAAAATGTAGCCATTGGTGCCATCTATCGACCACAGGTTAAAGATTGGCGATTCGTTGGATACCGACCGAGTTATAGCCAAAATTTGGTGCAAAAATGAGGAAAATTTTCATTTTTTTTTGAATTTTTTGATTTTTTTATTATTTTTCACTCTTGTTTTCATTTCAAGCATTATTAGAGTGAAAAGAAACTCATTGCAACCCATTGGCATTAAAATAAAACAATTTAATTTTTTTTGCAAAATTTCCCAAAAAAATCGTAAGGGGTAAGCCTTAAGAAATTTTCGAGTGAAAAATTTTTTTGAAATTTTTTTCTGATTTTTTATTCTTTTTTTAATTTAAAGCACCATTTAAGTGAAAAGAAACTTATTGCAACAAATTCCCATCAAAATATATCACATTTAAAATTTTTGCTACATTGCTCAAAAATGAGGAAAATTTTACATTTTCTCAAACAGGGTAAGGAACTTGGTTCCTCGAATAACTTCTGGCACAGACATCTAAGGGCATGGCTGTCCAAGAAGAAAATGTAGCCATTGGTGCCATCTATCGCCCACAGGTTAAAGTTTGGCGATCCGTTGGATACCGACAGAGTTATAGGCAAAACTTGGTGCAAAAATGAGGAAAATTTTACATTTTCTCAAACAGGGTATGGAACTTGGTTCCTGGAATAACTTCTGGCACAGACATCTGAGGGCATGGCTGTCCAAGAAGAAAATGTAGCCATTGGTGCCATCTATCGACCACAGGTTAAAGATTGGCGATTCGTTGGATACCGACCGAGTTATAGCCAAAATTTGGTGCAAAAATGAGGAAAATTTTCATTTTTTTTTTTGAATTTTTTGATTTTTTTATTATTTTTCACTCTTTTTTTCATTTCAAGCATTATTAGAGTGAAAAGAAACTCATTGCAACCCATTGGCATTAAAATAAAACAATTTAATTTTTTTTGCAAAATTTCCCAAAAAAATCGTAAGGGGTAAGCCTTAAGAAATTTTCGAGTGAAAAATTTTTTTGAAATTTTTTTTCTGATTTTTTATTCTTTTTTGAATTTAAAGCACTATTTAAGTGAAAAGAAACTTATTGCAACAAATTCCCATCAAAATATATCACATTTAAAATTTTTGCTACATTGCTCAAAAATGAGGAAAATTTTACATTTTCTCAAACAGGGTAAGGAACTTGGTTCCTCGAATAACTTCTGGCACAGACATCTAAGGGCATGGCTGTCCAAGAAGAAAATGTAGCCATTGGTGCCATCTATCGCCCACAGGTTAAAGTTTGGCGATCCGTTGGATACCGACAGAGTTATAGGCAAAAGTTGGTGCAAAAATGAGGAAAATTTTACATTTTCTCAAACAGGGTATGGAACTTGGTTCCTGGAATAACTTCTGGCACAGACATCTAAGGGCATGGCTGTCCAAGAAGAAAATGTAGCCATTGGTGCCATCTATCGACCACAGGTTAAAGTTTGGCGATTAGTTGGATACCGACCGAGATATAGGCAAAATTTGGTGCAAAAATGAGGGAAATTTTCATTTTTTTTTTAATTTTTTATTTTTTTTTTATTATTTTTGACTATTTTTTTCATTTCAAGCATTATTAGAGTGAAAAGAAACTCATTGCAACCCATTGGCATTAAAATAAAACAATTTAATTTTTTTTGCAAAATTTCCCAAAAAAATCGTAAGGGGTAAGCCTTATGAAATTTTCGAGTGAAAAATTTTTTTGAAATTTTTTTCTGATTTTTTATTCTTTTTTGAATTTAAAGCACTATTTAAGTGAAAAGAAACTTATTGCAACAAATTCCCATCAAAATATATCACATTTAAAATGTTTGCTACATTGCTCAAAAATGAGGAAAATTTTACATTTTCTCAAACAGGGTATGGAACTTGGTTCCTCGAATAACTTCTGGCACAGACATCTAAGGGCATGGCTGTCGAAGAAGAAAATGTTGACATTGGTGCCATCTATCGACCACAGGTTAAAGATTGGCGATTCGTTGGATACCGACCGAGTTATAGGCAAAAGTTGGTGCAAAAATGAGGAAAATTTTACATTTTCTCAAACAGGGTATGGAACTTGGTTCCTGGAATAACTTCTGGCACAGACATCTAAGGGCATGGCTGTCCAAGAAGAAAATGTAGCCATTGGTGCCATCTATCGACCACAGGTTAAAGATTGGCGATTCGTTGGATACCGACCGAGTTATAGCCAAAATTTGGTGCAAAAATGAGGAAAATTTTCATTTTTTTTTTGAATTTTTTTATTTTTTTATTATTTTTCACTCTTTTTTTCATTTCAAGCATTATTAGAGTGAAAAGAAACTCATTGCAACCCATTGGCATTAAAATAAAACAATTTAATTTTTTTTGCAAAATTTCCCAAAAAAATCGTAAGGGGTAAGCCTTAAGAAATTTTCGAGTGAAAAATTTTTTTGAAATTTTTTTTCTGATTTTTTATTATTTTTTGATTTTAAAGCACTATTTAAGTGAAAAGAAACTTATTGCAACAAATTCCCATCAAAATATATCACATTTAAAATTTTTGCTACATTGCTCAAAAATGAGGAAAATTTTACATTTTCTCAAACAGGGTAAGGAACTTGGTTCCTCGAATAACTTCTGGCACAGACATCTAAAGGCATGGCTGTCCAAGAAGAAAATGTAGCCATTGGTGCCATCTATCGACCACAGGTTAAAGATTGGCGATTCGTTGGATACCGACCGAGTTATAGCCAAAATTTGGTGCAAAAATGAGGAAAATTTTCATTTTTTTTTGAATTTTTTGATTTTTTTATTATTTTTCACTCTTTTTTTCATTTCAAGCATTATTAGAGTGAAAAGAAACTCATTGCAACCCATTGGCATTAAAATAAAACAATTTAATTTTTTTTGCAAAATTTCCCAAAAAAATCGTAAGGGGTAAGCCTTAAGAAATTTTCGAGTGAAAATTTTTTTTGAAATTTTTTTCTGATTTTTTATTCTTTTTTTAATTTAAAGCACTATTTAAGTGAAAAGAAACTTATTGCAACAAATTCCCATCAAAATATATCACATTTAAAATTTTTGCTACATTGCTCAGAAATGAGGAAAATTTTACATTTTCTCAAACAGGATAAGGAACTTGGTTCCTCGAATAACTTCTGGCACAGACATCTAAGGGCATGGCTGTCCAAGAAGAAAATGTAGCCATTGGTGCCATCTATCGCCCACAGGTTAAAGTTTGGCGATCCGTTGGATACCGACAGAGTTATAGGCAAAACTTGGTGCAAAAATGAGGAAAATTTTACATTTTCTCAAACAGGGTATGGAACTTGGTTCCTGGAATAACTTCTGGCACAGACATCTGAGGGCATGGCTGTCCAAGAAGAAAATGTAGCCATTGGTGCCATCTATCGACCACAGGTTAAAGATTGGCGATTCGTTGGATACCGACCGAGTTATAGCCAAAATTTGGTGCAAAAATGAGGAAAATTTTCATTTTTTTTTGAATTTTTTGATTTTTTTATTATTTTTCACTCTTTTTTTCATTTCAAGCATTATTAGAGTGAAAAGAAACTCATTGCAACCCATTGGCATTAAAATAAAACAATTTAATTTTTTTTGCAAAATTTCCCAAAAAAATCGTAAGGGGTAAGCCTTAAGAAATTTTCGAGTGAAAAATTTTTTTGAAATTTTTTTCTGATTTTTTATTCTTTTTTTAATTTAAAGCACCATTTAAGTGAAAAGAAACTTATTGCAACAAATTCCCATCAAAATATATCACATTTAAAAGTTTTGCTACATTGCTCAAAAATGAGGAAAATTTTACATTTTCTCAAACAGGGTAAGGAACTTGGTTCCTCGAATAACTTCTGGCACAGACATCTAAGGGCATGGCTGTCCAAGAAGAAAATGTAGCCATTGGTGCCATCTATCGCCCACAGGTTAAAGTTTGGCGATCCGTTGGATACCGACAGAGTTATAGGCAAAACTTGGTGCAAAAATGAGGAAAATTTTACATTTTCTCAAACAGGGTATGGAACTTGGTTCCTGGAATAACTTCTGGCACAGACATCTGAGGGCATGGCTGTCCAAGAAGAAAATGTAGCCATTGGTGCCATCTATCGACCACAGGTTAAAGATTGGCGATTCGTTGGATACCGACCGAGTTATAGCCAAAATTTGGTGCAAAAATGAGGAAAATTTTCATTTTTTTTTTTGAATTTTTTGATTTTTTTATTATTTTTCACTCTTTTTTTCATTTCAAGCATTATTAGAGTGAAAAGAAACTCATTGCAACCCATTGGCATTAAAATAAAACAATTTAATTTTTTTTGCAAAATTTCCCAAAAAAATCGTAAGGGGTAAGCCTTAAGAAATTTTCGAGTGAAAAATTTTTTTGAAATTTTTTTTCTGATTTTTTATTCTTTTTTGAATTTAAAGCACTATTTAAGTGAAAAGAAACTTATTGCAACAAATTCCCATCAAAATATATCACATTTAAAATTTTTGCTACATTGCTCAAAAATGAGGAAAATTTTACATTTTCTCAAACAGGGTAAGGAACTTGGTTCCTCGAATAACTTCTGGCACAGACATCTAAGGGCATGGCTGTCCAAGAAGAAAATGTAGCCATTGGTGCCATCTATCGCCCACAGGTTAAAGTTTGGCGATCCGTTGGATACCGACAGAGTTATAGGCAAAAGTTGGTGCAAAAATGAGGAAAATTTTACATTTTCTCAAACAGGGTATGGAACTTGGTTCCTGGAATAACTTCTGGCACAGACATCTAAGGGCATGGCTGTCCAAGAAGAAAATGTAGCCATTGGTGCCATCTATCGACCACAGGTTAAAGTTTGGCGATTAGTTGGATACCGACCGAGATATAGGCAAAATTTGGTGCAAAAATGAGGAAAATTTTCATTTTTTTTTTAATTTTTTATTTTTTTTTTATTATTTTTGACTATTTTTTTCATTTCAAGCATTATTAGAGTGAAAAGAAACTCATTGCAACCCATTGGCATTAAAATAAAACAATTTAATTTTTTTTGCAAAATTTCCCAAAAAAATTGTAAGGGGTAAGCCTTATGAAATTTTCGAGTGAAAAATTTTTTTGAAATTTTTTTCTGATTTTTTATTCTTTTTTGAATTTAAAGCACTATTTAAGTGAAAAGAAACTTATTGCAACAAATTCCCATCAAAATATATCACATTTAAAATGTTTGCTACATTGCTCAAAAATGAGGAAAATTTTACATTTTCTCAAACAGGGTATGGAACTTGGTTCCTCGAATAACTTCTGGCACAGACATCTAAGGGCATGGCTGTCCAAGAAGAAAATGTTGACATTGGTGCCATCTATCGACCACAGGTTAAAGATTGGCGATTCGTTGGATACCGACCGAGTTATAGGCAAAAGTTGGTGCAAAAATGAGGAAAATTTTACATTTTCTCAAACAGGGTATGGAACTTGGTTCCTGGAATAACTTCTGGCACAGACATCTAAGGGCATGGCTGTCCAAGAAGAAAATGTAGCCATTGGTGCCATCTATCGACCACAGGTTAAAGATTGGCGATTCGTTGGATACCGACCGAGTTATAGCCAAAATTTGGTGCAAAAATGAGGAAAATTTTCATTTTTTTTTTTGAATTTTTTTATTTTTTTATTATTTTTCACTCTTTTTTTCATTTCAAGCATTATTAGAGTGAAAAGAAACTCATTGCAACCCATTGGCATTAAAATAAAACAATTTAATTTTTTTTGCAAAATTTCCCAAAAAAATCGTAAGGGGTAAGCCTTAAGAAATTTTCGAGTGAAAAATTTTTTTGAAATTTTTTTTCTGATTTTTTATTCTTTTTTGAATTTAAAGCACTATTTAAGTGAAAAGAAACTTATTGCAACAAATTCCCATCAAAATATATCACATTTAAAATTTTTGCTACATTGCTCAAAAATGAGGAAAATTTTACATTTTCTCAAACAGGGTAAGGAACTTGGTTCCTCGAATAACTTCTGGCACAGACATCTAAAGGCATGGCTGTCCAAGAAGAAAATGTAGCCATTGGTGCCATCTATCGACCACAGGTTAAAGATTGGCGATTCGTTGGATACCGACCGAGTTATAGCCAAAATTTGGTGCAAAAATGAGGAAAATTTTCATTTTTTTTTTAATTTTTTGATTTTTTTATTATTTTCCACTCTTTTTTTCATTTCAAGCATTATTAGAGTGAAAAGAAACTCATTGCAACCCATTGGCATTAAAATAAAACAATTTAATTTTTTTTGCAAATTTCCCAAAAAAATCGTAAGGGGTAACCTTATGAAATTTTCGAGTGAAAAATTTTTTTGGAATTTTTTTCTGATTTTTTATTCTTTTTTTAATTTAAAGCACCATTTAAGTGAAAAGAAACTTATTGCAACAAATTGCAATCCTCAAAAATGAGGAAAATTTTACATTTTCTCAAACAGGGTAAGGAACTTGGTTCCTCGAATAACTTCTGGCACAGACATCTAAGGGCATGGCTGTCCAAGAAGAAAATGTAGCCATTGGTGCCATCTATCGCCCACAGGTTAAAGTTTGGCGATCCGTTGGATACCGACAGAGTTATAGGCAAAACTTGGTGCAAAAATGAGGAAAATTTTACATTTTCTCAAACAGGGTATGGAACTTGGTTCCTGGAATAACTTCTGGCACAGACATCTGAGGGCATGGCTGTCCAAGAAGAAAATGTAGCCATTGGTGCCATCTATCGACCACAGGTTAAAGATTGGCGATTCGTTGGATACCGACCGAGTTATAGCCAAAATTTGGTGCAAAAATGAGGAAAATTTTCATTTTTTTTTTTTTGAATTTTTTGATTTTTTTATTATTTTTCACTCTTGTTTTCATTTCAAGCATTATTAGAGTGAAAAGAAACTCATTGCAACCCATTGGCATTAAAATAAAACAATTTAATTTTTTTTGCAAAATTTCCCAAAAAAATCGTAAGGGGTAAGCCTTAAGAAATTTTCGAGTGAAAAATTTTTTTGAAATTTTTTTCTGATTTTTTATTCTTTTTTTAATTTAAAGCACTATTTAAGTGAAAAGAAACTTTTGCAACAAATTCCCATCAAAATATATCACATTTAAAATTTTTGCTACATTGCTCAAAAATGAGGAAAATTTTACATTTTCTCAAACAGGATAAGGAACTTGGTTCCTCGAATAACTTCTGGCACAGACATCTAAGGGCATGGCTGTCCAAGAAGAAAATGTAGCCATTGGTGCCATCTATCGCCCACAGGTTAAAGTTTGGCGATCCGTTGGATACCGACAGAGTTATAGGCAAAACTTGGTGCAAAAATGAGGAAAATTTTACATTTTCTCAAACAGGGTATGGAACTTGGTTCCTGGAATAACTTCTGGCACAGACATCTGAGGGCATGGCTGTCCAAGAAGAAAATGTAGCCATTGGTGCCATCTATCGACCACAGGTTAAAGATTGGCGATTCGTTGGATACCGACCGAGTTATAGCCAAAATTTGGTGCAAAAATGAGGAAAATTTTCATTTTTTTTTTAATTTTTTGATTTTTTTATTATTTTTCACTCTTTTTTTCATTTCAAGCATTATTAGAGTGAAAAGAAACTCATTGCAACCCATTGGCATTAAAATAAAACAATTTAATTTTTTTTGCAAAATTTCCCAAAAAACTCGTAAGGGGTAAGCCTTAAGAAATTTTCGAGTGAAAAATTTTTTTGAAATTTTTTTCTGATTTTTTATTCTTTTTTTAATTTAAAGCACCATTTAAGTGAAAAGAAACTTATTGCAACAAATTCCCATCAAAATATATCACATTTAAAATTTTTGCTACATTGCTCAGAAATGAGGAAAATTTTACATTTTCTCAAACAGGGTAAGGAACTTGGTTCCTCGAATAACTTCTGGCACAGACATCTAAGGGCATGGCCGTCCAAGAAGAAAATGTAGCCATTGGTGCCATCTATCGCCCACAGGTTAAAGTTTGGCGATCCGTTGGATACCGACCGAGTTATAGGCAAAAGTTGGTGCAAAAATGAGGAAAATTTTACATTTTCTCAAACAGGGTATGGAACTTGGTTCCTGGAATAACTTCTGGCACAGACATCTGAGGGCATGGCTGTCCAAGAAGAAAATGTAGCCATTGGTGCCATCTATTGACCACAGGTTAAAGATTGGCGATTCGTTGGATACCGACCGAGTTATAGTCAAAATTTGGTGCAAAAATGAGGAAAATTTTCATTTTTTTTTTGAATTTTTTGATTTTTTTATTATTTTTCACTCTTTTTTTCATTTCAAGCATTATTAGAGTGAAAAGAAACTCATTGCAACCCATTGGCATTAAAATAAAACAATTTAATTTTTTTTGCAAAATTTCCCAAAAAAATCGTAAGGGGTAAGCCTTAAGAAATTTTCGAGTGAAAAATTTTTTTGAAATTTTTTTCTGATTTTTTATTCTTTTTTTAATTTAAAGCACCATTTAAGTGAAAAGAAACTTATTGCAACAAATTCCCATCAAAATATATCACATTTAAAATTTTTGCTACATTGCTCAAAAATGAGGAAAATTTTACATTTTCTCAAACAGGGTAAGGAACTTGGTTCCTCGAATAACTTCTGGCACAGACATCTAAGGGCATGGCTGTCCAAGAAGAAAATGTAGCCATTGGTGCCATCTATCGCCCACAGGTTAAAGTTTGGCGATCCGTTGGATACCGACAGAGTTATAGGCAAAAGTTGGTGCAAAAATGAGGAAAATTTTACATTTTCTCAAACAGGGTAAGGAACTTGGTTCCTGGAATAACTTCTGGCACAGACATCTAAGGGCATGGCCGTCCAAGAAGAAAATGTAGCCATTGGTGCCATCTATCGACCACAGGTTAAAGATTGGCGATTCGTTGGATACCGACCGAGTTATAGCCAAAATTTGGTGCAAAAATGAGGAAAATTTTCATTTTTTTTTTAATTTTTTGATTTTTTTATTATTTTCCACTCTTTTTTTCATTTCAAGCATTATTAGAGTGAAAAGAAACTCATTGCAACCCATTGGCATTAAAATAAAACAATTTAATTTTTTTTGCAAAATTTCCCAAAAAAATCGTAAGGGGTAAGCCTTAAGAAATTTTCGAGTGAAAAATTTTTTTGGAATTTTTTTCTGATTTTTTATTCTTTTTTGAATTTAAAGCACTATTTAAGTGAAAAGAAACTTATTGCAACAAATTCCCATCAAAATATATCACATTTAAAATTTTTGCTACATTGCTCAAAAATGAGGAAAATTTTACATTTTCTCAAACAGGGTAAGGAACTTGGTTCCTCGAATAACTTCTGGCACAGACATCTAAAGGCATGGCTGTCCAAGAAGAAAATGTAGCCATTGGTGCCATCTATCGCCCACAGGTTAAAGTTTGGCGATCCGTTGGATACCGACCGAGTTATAGGCAAATGTTGGTGCAAAAATGAGGAAAATTTTACATTTTCTCAAACAGGGTATGGAACTTGGTTCCTGGAATAACTTCTGGCACAGACATCTAAGGGCATGGCTGTCCAAGAAGAAAATGTAGCCATTGGTGCCATCTATCGACCACAAGTTAAAGATTGGCGATCCGTTGGATACCGACCGAGTTATAGGCAAAAGTTGGTGCAAAAATGAGAAAAATTTTACATTTTCTCAAACAGGGTATGGAACTTGGTTCCTGGAATAACTTCTGGCACAGACATCTGAGGGCATGGCTGTCCAAGAAGAAAATGTAGCCATGGGTGCCATCTATCGACCACAGGTTAAAGATTGGCGATTCGTTGGATACCGACCGAGTTATAGTCAAAATTTGGTGCAAAAATGAGGAAAATTTTCATTTTTTTTTGAATTTTTTGATTTTTTTATTATTTTTCACTCTTTTTTTCATTTCAAGCATTATTAGAGTGAAAAGAAACTCATTGCAACCCATTGGCATTAAAATAAAACAATTTAATTTTTTTTGCAAAATTTCCCAAAAAAATCGTAAGGGGTAAGCCTTAAGAAATTTTCGAGTGAAAAATTTTTTTGAAATTTTTTTCTGATTTTTTATTCTTTTTTTAATTTAAAGCACCATTTAAGTGAAAAGAAACTTATTGCAACAAATTCCCATCAAAATATATCACATTTAAAATTTTTGCTACATTGCTCAAAAATGAGGAAAATTTTACATTTTCTCAAACAGGGTAAGGAACTTGGTTCCTCGAATAACTTCTGGCACAGACATCTAAGGGCATGGCTGTCCAAGAAGAAAATGTAGCCATTGGTGCCATCTATCGCCCACAGGTTAAAGTTTGGCGATCCGTTGGATACCGACAGAGTTATAGGCAAAACTTGGTGCAAAAATGAGGAAAATTTTACATTTTCTCAAACAGGGTATGGAACTTGGTTCCTGGAATAACTTCTGGCACAGACATCTGAGGGCATGGCTGTCCAAGAAGAAAATGTAGCCATTGGTGCCATCTATCGACCACAGGTTAAAGATTGGCGATTCGTTGGATACCGACCGAGTTATAGCCAAAATTTGGTGCAAAAATGAGGAAAATTTTCATTTTTTTTTTTGAATTTTTTGATTTTTTTATTATTTTTCACTCTTTTTTTCATTTCAAGCATTATTAGAGTGAAAAGAAACTCATTGCAACCCATTGGCATTAAAATAAAACAATTTAATTTTTTTTGCAAAATTTCCCAAAAAAATCGTAAGGGGTAAGCCTTAAGAAATTTTCGAGTGAAAAATTTTTTTGAAATTTTTTTTCTGATTTTTTATTCTTTTTTGAATTTAAAGCACTATTTAAGTGAAAAGAAACTTATTGCAACAAATTCCCATCAAAATATATCACATTTAAAATTTTTGCTACATTGCTCAAAAATGAGGAAAATTTTACATTTTCTCAAACAGGGTAAGGAACTTGGTTCCTCGAATAACTTCTGGCACAGACATCTAAAGGCATGGCTGTCCAAGAAGAAAATGTAGCCATTGGTGCCATCTATCGCCCACAGGTTAAAGTTTGGCGATCCGTTGGATACCGACCGAGTTATAGGCAAATGTTGGTGCAAAAATGAGGAAAATTTTACATTTTCTCAAACAGGGTATGGAACTTGGTTCCTGGAATAACTTCTGGCACAGACATCTGAGGGCATGGCTGTCCAAGAAGAAAATGTAGCCATTGGTGCCATCTATCGACCACAGGTTAAAGATTGGCGATTCGTTGGATACCGACCGAGTTATAGCCAAAATTTGGTGCAAAAATGAGGAAAATTTTCATTTTTTTTTTTTAATTTTTTGATTTTTTTATTATTTTTCACTCTTTTTTTCATTTCAAGCATTATTAGAGTGAAAAGAAACTCATTGCAACCCATTGGCATTAAAATAAAACAATTTAATTTTTTTGCAAAATTTCCCAAAAAAATCGTAAGGGGTAAGCCTTAAGAAATTTTCGAGTGAAAAATTTTTTTGAAATTTTTTTCTGATTTTTTATTCTTTTTTTAATTTAAAGCACCATTTAAGTGAAAAGAAACTTATTGCAACAAATTCCCATCAAAATATATCACATTTAAAATTTTTGCTACATTGCTCAGAAATGAGGAAAATTTTACATTTTCTCAAACAGGGTAAGGAACTTGGTTCCTCGAATAACTTCTGGCACAGACATCTAAGGGCATGGCCGTCCAAGAAGAAAATGTAGCCATTGGTGCCATCTATCGCCCACAGGTTAAAGTTTGGCGATCCGTTGGATACCGACAGAGTTATAGGCAAAAGTTGGTGCAAAAATGAGGAAAATTTTACATTTTCTCAAACAGGGTAAGGAACTTGGTTCCTGGAATAACTTCTGGCACAGACATCTAAGGGCATGGCCGTCCAAGAAGAAAATGTAGCCATTGGTGCCATCTATCGACCACAGGTTAAAGATTGGCGATTCGTTGGATACCGACCGAGTTATAGCCAAAATTTGGTGCAAAAATGAGGAAAATTTTCAATTTTTTTTTGAATTTTTTGATTTTTTTATTATTTTTCACTCTTTTTTTCATTTCAAGCATTATTAGAGTGAAAAGAAACTCATTGCAACCCATTGGCATTAAAATAAAACAATTTAATTTTTTTTGCAAAATTTCTAAAAAAAATCGTAAGGGGTAAGCCTTAAGAAATTTTCGAGTGAAAAATTTTTTTGAAATTTTTTTCTGATTTTTTATTCTTTTTTTAATTTAAAGCACTATTTAAGTGAAAAGAAACTTATTGCAACAAATTCCCATCAAAATATATCACATTTAAAATTTTTGCTACATTGCTCAGAAATGAGGAAAATTTTACATTTTCTCAAACAGGGTAAGGAACTTGGTTCCTCGAATAACTTCTGGCACAGACATCTAAGGGCATGGCCGTCCAAGAAGAAAATGTAGCCATTGGTGCCATCTATCGCCCACAGGTTAAAGTTTGGCGATCCGTTGGATACCGACAGAGTTATAGGCAAAAGTTGGTGCAAAAATGAGGAAAATTTTACATTTTCTCAAACAGGGTAAGGAACTTGGTTCCTGGAATAACTTCTGGCACAGACATCTAAGGGCATGGCCGTCCAAGAAGAAAATGTAGCCATTGGTGCCATCTATCGACCACAGGTTAAAGATTGGCGATTCGTTGGATACCGACCGAGTTATAGCCAAAATTTGGTGCAAAAATGAGGAAAATTTTCATTTTTTTTTAATTTTTTGATTTTTTTATTATTTTTCACTCTTTTTTTCATTTCAAGCATTATTAGAGTGAAAAGAAACTCATTGCAACCCATTGGCATTAAAATAAAACAATTTAATTTTTTTTGCAAAATTTCCCAAAAAAATCGTAAGGGGTAAGCCTTATGAAATTTTCGAGTGAAAAATTTGTTTGAAATTTTTTTCTGATTTTTTATTCTTTTTTTAATTTAAAGCACCATTTAAGTGAAAAGAAACTTATTGCAACAAATTCCCATCAAAATATATCACATTTAAAATTTTTGCTACATTGCTCAAAAATGAGGAAAATTTTACATTTTCTCAAACAGGGTAAGGAACTTGGTTCCTCGAATAACTTCTGGCACAGACATCTAAGGGCATGGCCGTCCAAGAAGAAAATGTAGCCATTGGTGCCATCTATCGCCCACAGGTTAAAGTTTGGCGATCCGTTGGATACCGACCGAGTTATAGGCAAAAGTTGGTGCAAAAATGAGGAAAATTTTACATTTTCTCAAACAGGGTATGGAACTTGGTTCCTGGAATAACTTCTGGCACAGACATCTGAGGGCATGGCTGTCCAAGAAGAAAATGTAGCCATTGGTGCCATCTATCGACCACAGGTTAAAGATTGGCGATTCGTTGGATACCGACCGAGTTATAGCCAAAATTTGGTGCAAAAATGAGGAAAATTTTCATTTTTTTTTTAATTTTTTGATTTTTTTATTATTTTTCACTCTTTTTTCATTTCAAGCATTATTAGAGTGAAAAGAAACTCATTGCAACCCATTGGCATTGAAATAAAACAAATTAATTTTTTTTGCAAAATTTCCCAAAAAAATCGTAAGGGGTAAGCCTTATGAAATTTTCGAGTGAAAAATTTTTTTGAAATTTTTTTCTGATTTTTTATTCTTTTTTTAATTTAAAGCACTATTTAAGTGAAAAGAAACTTATTGCAACAAATTCCCATCAAAATATATCACATTTAAAATTTTTGCTACATTGCTCAAAAATGAGGAAAATTTTACATTTTCTCAAACAGGGTAAGGAACTTGGTTCCTCGAATAACTTCTGGCACAGACATCTAAGGGCATGGCTGTCCAAGAAGAAAATGTAGCCATTGGTGCCATCTATCGCCCACAGGTTAAAGTTTGGCGATCCGTTGGATACCGACCGAGTTATAGGCAAAAGTTGGTGCAAAAATGAGGAAAATTTTACATTTTCTCAAACAGGGTATGGAACTTGGTTCCTCGAATAACTTCTGGCACAAACATTTAAGGGCATAGCCGTCCAAGAAGAAAATGTAGCCCTTGGTGTCATCTATTGACCACAGTTTGGCGATCCGTTAGATACCGACCGAGTTATAGTCAAAACTTGGTGCAAAAATGAGCCTTAGGAAATTTTCAAACTCAAATGTTTGCTTTTTTTGAAAGCAGAGGGGAAATAGTGATGCCTCCTGTGTCTTTTGGTGTCAGAAATCAGAAAACCAGTCAGTTTTTGATGTTTTTTTTCAATCGACAGAGATTTCAACGATGGAAAAGAAAAAAAAATGTTTTGAAAATAAAAAAAGCAGCCTTAACATAGGTTAAAAGGTTTAGTTATTTTGCGTGATTTTACAACACACAAAGTACCATCCTAAGCTTTCTTGACTGTAGTTCGCAGCAGCATTCGTAAGCTAGCTCATCGCCATAATAAAGCATTAATAAAACAGCTCAAGATGCACTCAAGCGAACTATTTAATAAAAACGCCGACCAACACAGACTGTTCCTTAGAACGTGCTAGAAACGTAACAATCACAATTGTGCAACTGATAAGCAGTCCATCATGAAAAATAAATATATGTATTTATCTTCGTCACCTTTTAGTCGTTTTCATTCGTGCAATAAAATTCAACAAACGAAGCTTCTTGTAATGATAAATAGAATAGTAGTTTTATTTCCTCTTTCTAGCTGCTCTGACCTACCGCATTCAAGGAAAAAATATTGCGTTTTCTAAAGCTAATCTGTTCTTACAAAACCTAGTACATTTTAACGTAAGTACACTGATGCCGTCACAAACCTACCGGGCAAAGAAGCGCGAAACGTAAAACCAGATCTTTGCTGCACTTGAACAGCCCCAGCATTCATCCTCCACCAGACGATCTTTCATTAACATTTTTCACCGTTACACTGTTCACGATCGGATCGTCATCCGAAACACGCTGCGGGCTGCTAGAACTGTCATCCGTTGGCGTGATCTTTAGCCTGGGATTCGGTGGACGATCGAACAAATTCCACAGATTGTTTTGTAAAGCTACATACGACTTTTTCCTCCTCGGAACACCCTGAATAGTGAGATAGCGGGTCGGGTAGAGATGATCCGTGCCGCCCACAGCACCGGTATCATCTGCCAAATTGTACTGGCTGATCGTGTTTACCAACGCGCTATAGTGATCTTTCCAGCGACGCTCGAGTTGTGTCTTCGTGGACAAATTGTCTCCAACATCTGAACGGAAAATGAACGAATTAGATCGCTTTTGGGTCGATGGGATTTAATGATGGATAATGATACCGCAGATCCATCTGCTGTTGAGGCTGTGTTGATGTTCGATGGTGTTCATATGCTTCTTGCTGGATGGAATGTCCGACTGGTCTGTACATTGGACGGATGTGATTAGATGTAGAAGGGACGTACACACAGAAATACACCTCATTGGAGGCACTATGGCGATGAGGAAGTGATGAGGGGGTTTTCTACGACGAAGGTCCCCGTGAGTAGATATTTACATCCTACAGTGAAACGCAATCGCTGATCGGACAATCCTTACCGGTTGACGGGCGATAATCGTCCTGTGCCCGGTAGAATTCGGCTAGCTCTCGGCCTGAACAGAGCGGTGTGTCGACCTGCAGTGTAGAGTCGAACTTGCTGTAATTGATTTCGTATCCTTGTTGCTCTTTGTTGTAGCACACGACAGGCTCGAACCGATGGCCCCACAGAATCTCCGTGTTGACGTAGCTCGAACGGGCCTGTGTCGATTGGCCCGTCGATTCTACCGTACCCTCCAAGATGACGACGATCTCGAAACGCTCCCGCAGCATATCTGAGGCCGATAGATTGTACAAGGCGGAGCTCTTATCGATCCGGTGCACCACAATCTGGGGCCAGATGAAAAACAGCTCCGACGAGCTACCGTCAGAACCGACGTCCAACTCGTGCTGATACTGTGCCATGGTTTCACCTTCTCGCGTCGTTTTCGTTCTTATCAGCTGCGCTCGTACGGAGGCACCGATAATGTGACTCTTGCGCATATCCCCGACACGGAACATCAGGCACAGTTCCCCATCACGCTGACAGACGACGGCATTTTTCGAGAACAGCAGTGTCTGGCTGCGCTGCTTCGGACGCGTCATCTTCGCAAACACGATGCCAACCATGAACGCTTGGATCATGAGACCGTAGATCGACTGGAAGCACATGACGAAGATCGCTTCCGGACATTCTTCCGTGGTCGTACGCACACCGTACCCGATCGTGTGCTGCGTTTCGATCGAAAAAAGGAACGCCGAAGTGAACGAGTAGATGTTGTAAACGCACGGAATCCAACCGATTTCAGCTACCGAAAGAAAACGATAAACATACTATGAAGCACGTGCTGTATACGAGAACCGACACAGGGGCGGTACGGTGCGGTGCGGTTTGTGTAAATATACTTACATTGATTATCGGGTAGATGTAACTCCTCAAGGTCACCGTGCGTGTATGATATCAACCACCAGATGACGGCGAAGAACAGCCAAGACCCGACGAAACTGAACGCAAACACTAACAACGTCCAACGCCATTGCGCATCGACCAGCGTGGTAAAAATATCTGTAAAAGACGGAACCATAGAAATCCCAGTCCGCTTTTCGACAGATTCCGCAAGGCACTTACCCTGCAAGAAGCGCAAATGTTGTCGCGGAGGACGAGACAATACAACGTTACAGTCTCCATTTTTCAAGATGGCTCGTTTGCGATATTTACGACTCACTCCCGGTCGAAGTACTCGGTTTCTGAAACGACCGAAGAGAGCCAAGGGGCGCACATGTTAATTAAGTTCTACACAGACGTTTCGCGTATGGAAGTTGCGGGAAGATGTACGTGCTAGAGTTCCTCCTCGAGTCGATTGGTGTTGTTTCGGATGCAGGCACCATGGCGGAACTCTGTGACCATTGGACGTTTCTTCTTCCAAATGCAGTACACGAGCAACTGAATCCGGTCTCTTACAGACAGTGTCGTGAACTGGCGTGCTGCTATCGTAGTTTGGTGAGTAATTGATAACGAAACATTCGATAAGATTGGCAAAAGATGCTTGAAGTCGAAGGGGTCGCCTGCCAAACCAAGTAGCGTCATGTTATAAGGTATATGGGACACGAATTTGGCATATGTGAAACTTGGCATTCCACAGTGAGTCAGTCTTTTTAATCCGGTTGCTTTCCTACATTCACGTGCCTGTTCACCACACGTTCCGATACCACATTCGAGCAGATTGAAAAGTAGATAGAGGTTAGTCTCAATCTTTGGAAAGCACGATTACTTGCTAATTCCTCAAATTGCTGCTAATCGGTCCATGGTAGAAGACACTGCACGGTAAAAGACACTGCGAATCATGGCAAAGAAGAATGAACTGAGCTGAAGGGGAAGCTTTCCTATCGTGTTTGATGATGCATTTTTATCATGCGGTGTGGTACTCCATCGGTGCAGATAACGACCCCCTTGATGACGATGGTCATCCGAAATGAGTCCGATAAACGATTAATCAACCATCAGCGGATACTCGTGTGGTCGAAAGGGTGGAAAACACGCGACTATTTTACTCGCCGCTCTTCAAACTGTGGTGCCATGCTGTAGAAGTCTTGTGGAACTGTAAATTGACACATTTCTTATCACCTTGCCGGTTGAATAGTGAAGTTAGCGCGCAAATATGAACCTTCCGTATATCTTTACATACTCCTCCATAGCAAAACGGTACGTGGAATTGAAGCGTACGGCCCATTAAGGAGCTGTTAATGTGGCAGTTTGGTTAGCAATTGTTTGCTTGCTGGATTAGACCATGCAAGAATAAGACCACCATTAACTTGCGATACAACATAGTTCGAACCGGAAGCGGCAAATCGTAACACGTGATATAGGATAAATCTTCCTCTCCGTAATGCACTTACTTCATGGAGTAGCACACGAGCGGGGTATTTGGAGTCACTGGAGTCACTGGAGTGATTGGCGACGAGTATCCAAACTGTTCTCCGTATCCTCCTGGTGACCGAGGTGGGTCAAAAGGTCCAAGCTTCAGCATCGAACGATCAAACCGACCCGTCCCATCAGGTGGCTGTTGGTGATCACCGTCGTAGTTCATCTTTCACCTGCACCTGACAACTTCACTAAAGATCACCTGCTGATGACCTCACTGTAAGCTCGCTTTTTCCTTCGTCATGCAACACTGCGAACTATCTGCCACACTACTGCAACTACTCACCGTTTGGGAGATGTTACCCAAACCGACCGATGAATGATACTGAACGGTGGCGATCGGCTAAACCCTCAACACAGCTACCATCAATCGCGACCGCGAAAAGTGGCTCCCATTGTTACCGAATGATTTACGATTCGCGTAGAGGAACGAACGCGTTGGCTTACCGATGGGCGCTTGGTACGCACGAATATGGCCTTTCTCACCTTTACCTCAATCAATGTTCGTCATCTCGACTGAGAGTCGGCTCTGGAGGTGGATCTGGTTACAAACGTATCGATTCCATACAGTCTCACCGAGAGGCCCTAGAGATAGTGCCATCGGTCGGCCACTCATCTTACTGCGGACGGCGCCCCTACTTAAACCAAAGCTTCTTTTTTCTTGTCAAAGGTGACAAAGCCCTGATACACAGTGTCAACAAAACAGAACCGCATACACTCACACATCGATCAAACAACCGAACAATATCAGCTGCAAACGGTATTCTAATTTCCGAAATGGCTCTAACACCCCTTCGTTCAAAATACTTTGATAATGGCTTTATCGAATTGTAGCAGTAACGACGATAATTATACCGGTCAATATCTGACCGGGATTTTTTTCACATAAATCCTATCTCCAAGGGACTACGTTCTGTACAATAATCTAGCAAAATATCCAGCCATTACAGTTTAAGAATAGCTCGGCAACAACTATTCTAGGATCGATAATTGAGAAGAATGTAAATATCCAATTACCTCAATAATTACCCATACAGCAACGTAACATGTGATGCGTTATTAAATATGTCACGAAGTCCAATTTACATCAATTCTGTCTGATGAAATCATTGAATTCGGTAAGGCACGACTTGACAACACGCTCGGTCTGGGTTTAAATCTCGGATGTACCTCATATACAGAACAATCTATTGAACAAGTCATTGGTAGCCAACCTTCACCAGACCAAGGCAGACGATATAATGTTAAAACAAGAAAATACCCATCCAACTAGTCATGTACTATAATACTATAATCATTCTCCAACACAATCATTTACACATTCCAACATCTTCGGATGGTGGTTAAGTCCTAGTAAAAACATTTCTTTAACTTTATCATCTTATCATTTTCATCAATCTTGATGATTTTGGGCATAGAACCGGATACTTTTGCTAACCTGCAAGTACCTACCAATAGATAATGCAATTAAAAACCTCTCATCAATCGATCGAAACGATTGCCTATCAGCGGGAACTGAGTTTCCTGGCGCAAGCAGCACACGCAACACCGTGCTGATTGATGGATTCATTTGTGTACAAGTTCTCGCTGATACCTTGTCTTGCGTCATGCAGCTTGTTTTCGGACATAACAATAATCTTAACTTGGGTTGCAATTGAACTTCATTTGTAGTGCATCTTGTTTAATACAGGGAATGTTTCATTACTCTCACTTTCATGGGCTCACAATTTTGTGGATGAGAAGCCTGGAGTATCGTTATACGCCTAAGATTATCATAAATAGCAGCAGATGGTTACGTCAGATTCATAGGATGCAATCGTTCAAAAAACGGATCCTAGCGAAGGTTAGCCTAACTATACTAAAATCAAAACCAATGGTAACTAAACCGAATTGTCGGGCGTGTCGGGACTAGTTGAGTTCGCCAGTGTGAAACAAAGCTACGGAGTGTCTATACGGATGGAGCTGGTGGATGAGGGCGAAATAGTGACCGAAGGCGGATTGAAGAGATTGCGCAAATTACTCTCCAGCTGCTGGTAGCTTCGGGGCCGTCTTGGGACACCCTGGATTGTCAGGTAACGTGCCTGGACGCCCAGCGACGATCGTTCGTCTTCCAGGCAAATCGAACTGAGCGTACGGACTGTGTTGGTGTAATGATGGTGCCAACGTCTTTCGAACATCGATTTCGAAGAACCAGTATCGAGTGGATCTGTGGAAAGCGCAAAAATTCACATAAGTAAGCTTTATTCTGGAGTTAGCTTGATCTTCTGGAGCGACCAAAGAACAACTTACATTAACGGTACAATACGAGCGATTTGAATGAGATGGGGAAGTGGATGAGATTCTTACAGGGATGATCGTTCGCACAAGAAAAGCACAAAGCAGGACAATTGGTGAAATGATGCCAAATCGTACAACTACGCAGCAAGCGGAAACTAACACACCGTACAGTACAGCACGGAAAATACGCAACATACGGTAACAAACGATAACAAACTCTACGCTGACGTTTGAAGATGATGATCTTCAGCTACAAATAAAAGTGTAACAGACACCACCACATCAGTCTCATCACCATCAACCACCGTCCGTATCAGCCGGCACCGCCCTACCTTGATTACGATAATCGTCCTGGTATTTGTAAAACTCGGCCAGTTCGCGGGCCGAGCAGAGCGGTGTATCGACGGAGTGCGTCTCGTTGAACTTGCTGTAATTGATTTCGTACACCTGATTTTCCTTATTGTAAAACACGATCGGTTCAAACCGATGGCCCCATAGGATTTCCGTGTTGACGTAGCTGGAACGGGCCTGTGTTGATTGGCCCGTCGATTCTACCGTACCCTCCAAGATGACGACGATCTCGAACCGATCCTGCAGCAGATCCGACGCGGACATATTGAAAAATGGAGATTCCGTGTTGATCCTATGCGTCACTATTTGGGGCCAGATGAAGAACAGATCTGACCCGCAATGATCTGCTCCGACTTCCAGCTCGTGCTGATACTGCGCCATCACTTCGCCCTCACGGGACAATTTGGTACGTATGAGTTGTGCCCTTATGTTTGCTCCAATGATGTGACTCTTGCGCATATCTCCAACACGGAACATCAGGCACAGTTCCCCGTCGCGCTGACAAACAACGGCATGCTTCGAGAATAGGAGCGTCTGTGTTCGGTGCTTCGGGCGCGTCATCTTCGCAAATACAAAACCAACCATGAATGCTTGCATCATGACACCGTAGATCGACTGGAAGCACATGATGAAGATGGCCTCTGGGCATTCCTCGGTAGTTGTCCGGTAGCCGTATCCGATGGTGGTTTGCGTTTCGATCGAAAACAGAAAAGCGGACGTGTACGATTCGATGTTGAAAACACACGGCTTCCAGCCAGATTCCTCTGAAAATGTAAAATGATTCTTATCAACACAGCGCAAAGGTGTTTTTTTTTGGTTTACCAATTGTTCCTTACCTTGGTTCTTCGGCAGATGCATCTCCTCCAGATCACCATGCGTAAACGAGATCAACCACCAAATTGCTCCGAAAAACAACCATGATCCAATGAAGCTGAATGCAAATACGAGTAACGTCCAACGCCACTGGGCGTCCACCAGCGTGGTAAAAATGTCTAACAATGAAACGTAAAAAAATATATGGCTTATACATATGTCTTTTGAGTTCTACCTTCCGTACTATAAAACCTGCGATAGAAATTCACCTTGTAGAAAGCGTAACCTCTGTCGGGATACCTTCGAGAGGACAATGTTGCAATCGCCATTCTTTAGAATCGCTCGTCTCCTATACTTTCGTGTCGTTCCCGGTCGTAACGCTCGGCTCCTGTAGGAAAAAGGGGAGAATGATACGATTATGCACTTCATAAAGACTACTGTAATCACTCAGTACTCGACTGATCGCAATCTAATTGGATGCGTGTGAGTATGGTGGGCACGTGTCGTGTGTTCGAGCACAAAGGAATAAATTTCTTAAGAGACCGTTAAGCCGCATTTAGATGAATACCGAATCCACCGTACGTCTATAAATATTTGCCCCTCGTTAACAGACTGCGGATAAATATGTGTTCTGGTGGGCGTAGCATCGTTTTTACATCACATAAAAACACTCGATCGGTAAAACTGTCACAAAAAATATAACTATAATTCCTGCCCTTATTTCATACTCTCGAAAGTTCTACAATCTACTAGTTATTTGCACGCGTGTACGTTACTATTAGAGCTGGGTTATAACTCAGCATTGGAACCCGCGGAAACGGTATGGGAAAAATGCTTCAAACGAGTTGCGGCGGAATAAAGCGATCGTAATGAACAAATCATATTCGCTCCAAAACACGCAACAAGCAAACACAGAGACCCGGAGACACCGCCAAACGGCGTTTGTGACACAATCCTACAGTATAGTACACGAGACGTTAACTTCATTTAAAATTCAAATCGTTACCCCAGCCACATTTCCGTTTCGCCGTTTCCCCCAGACACTGCATCTGGCCTTTCCGTGATCTAGACCCGATTTCAACTGTCTCGCTCACTGATTTACTAACACTGTCACTTCCTATACGCACCTTTTGCTACCGACCGATGGCGACTGCGGACAGTAGATGATCGGGGTGGTCGGTGTGATGGGTGTTTTCGGTGGATCCTGTCCATCGATAATAATCGGTGGTATCTTATCGAAGGGCCCCAATGGGAGCAACTTAGCATCGTCGCGTGCTTCCGGTGATTCTGCATCCAACGGGATGGTGAAATTTTTTCGCTGTCCAAAGCTCATTTTGGAGCGTCCTTTGCGGTTTGCGTCCTGTCCTGCGTTCTAATATTGAGCTTAGCTTGAAGTCGAGCGTTATCACTAGTAGTACGATCAAACGCTGCTGAACGGTGTTGCAGAAGGCATTTCTTACATTACACTCTCCGTACCGTTAACACGGCAGTACACACAAGCAGCAAGCCTACTGCACCACACCTGATGCTTCTTTCACGCTTCGAACACCCGGAGAACCGCTCACAAATCGATTTAATCGCGCCAAACGTGCGTTCAAGACTAATCTCGTGCGGAGGACTGTCGTTCGACTGCAGTGAACGCGACCGCTTGGTTGTTTGTGCGATCGATTCCTACTACCACTACCATCACTACCGGCTACTAACACTCGATCGAAGTCTGTCCGTCGCTCCACTATCGGCTGTTCGTCATCGTCGTGTTCGTTTTGCAAGGCGTACGTCATCGTGGAGACGGTATCAGTAACCATGAGAGAGAACAGCAAAGTCCCAACTCAACACTACAGCAAATCCGTGACGTTGACTTCAATTCCATCGTGAAAAAGAAGCCCCCACGAACACGGGGCCGATAGAAGTATAGTACTGCACCATTTTCCAATTTAAACATAAACAAACAAACATCGCTCAATGTTAATCAATGATAAATGTTTCAATCGATTTCGATAAAATAATGTTTATCTGTAAACGGATGTCGTTTGCGGGTACTGATATCCATAATAAAAATGTTCAAGTACGCATGGTACCAATTTAGTACAGATACCAATTCTTATCTATTATAAATAGTTCTCTCTACTATTAACCACAATGCGATGTAATCTACTATACAGTATGATACGCATTTTTGACCCACATTGTCCTACCTATATCGAGCTCATAATGTCCTTTCACCAACACAACCCAACAACCAGCACATGAAACGATTAAGCAGTAACAATTTCCTCGATAAGACACAATTTAGTAGCAAAAACAGTTTAATTTTAAGATTCATTCCTCTGCTGACTCATCCCGACAGAGAATTCTTATCGATGCCCTTCACTAGCTATCATGAAACATCCTCAAGCGACCAGTGAAAACTGGCAAGATCATTTGTATGGTACTATCAGCCAGCGGACCTCACTTTTTGCTATCAATCGAGTTGCCGACTAATCAGACATGATCTTCACCTAAACCTGCAATAATTTGTGCAATGCTGGTGTACACACTGGACGCATACATACGAAGATGACCCTTGTTTTTTAGTCGAAGAACCTTTCAGACAGGCTTGGTCGGGAGGTACATGACTACTACAGCTATGAAAAAACCCGTATACTTCCTTAGGTTAATAGCTGCAATTGAACACGAGCCATAAACAAGCGTCGACAGACAACGTTGCTTGTGAAGTTTTAGTGTACCATCTGACTCTATCTACCTCACGCTCAGCCGATCTTCTTCAGGTTTGAGCACGAGAGGTAGTGGATTGTCGTCATATTGGAATACATCCTTTCCGCCCGTTTTTATTACAGTAAATCGAATGTGATAAACTGTTGCTTCGGTCAACGATTCGCCGTTCAATGCTTTTCCGCTACGAACCCATTTAATAGGTGTTCGTGCGTGTATTTTTACGTTCATTTAGTGTAGCGTTAAATGTCAACAAAAATGGTAACGAATCTAGCGTAAACATCTCGTGCTTTATCGTCAGTCTATACACTAAATTGCAAATAAAGGTAAGTGTAAACTTGTTTTCAAATAAAGAAGAGGAAAATGTAACCAGTTCTGGACGTGTGACTTCGTTTCCGGAAGGAAACAACAGGGAAAATATTTCTTTAAGATACACTTGAGCGCTTTCGGGTGTAAATTGGCAATAAACATACTTCTCTTTAAAACGCTTACCCTGCAAATAGGTTATGCAAAGATCGAATCATACCTGTTTTGAATCTGAATCGATAACACAAAAAATTGTTCACTTTGTTGCCATGTCTTCAGTACTTGTTTTCACACTACACATTTTTTTCATATTTAAACTACTTCCTGTAGGCTGAAGGTCATACAACATGTTAACATGTTAACATACAACAGCATAACATGTGTTAACCTTTTCTTACTTCTTCAAGCATTTTGATCTCGACTTCCTGTCAAAGAATCCATCCAATCTACATATTAAACCGCCAGAATCTTGACTGCACTGGATTAGACAAGCCCAAACCCTACCTTTGCCCACCTTTTACCTAAGCTTCACTACCTTCTGAGCTTCACGCATCAGTTCATACATCAGAAATAGTGGATCAAAGTAATGTTTACTTTTTTATTATCTCTCTTTCCATGCATTGAAATCCCCATTGGTTGAGAATCAACGTATCTAGAAACTGTCCGTTTTATCATTCCCAATATTAGGAGATCATCATCGAGGGAGATAACATAAGGTCTACTATTCTGGCAGTCTTCTGGCTTCCTCTTTTTGATACATTTTCATTAGTCTAGATAAAATTTCTGCTATTGATTACCAGTATCGCTTTATTACCAAACACATAACAATAAACGGTGGCATAGTCATGTCGGAGAAAGCAGAAATGATCATACATTCCTGTAGAATGTACAGAACACTGTATGTTTAACGAATGTTTAGCTAGAAATGATGCGCTCTGTACTGTTCGTATTAGTATTCACATTTTTGTGGATGATCTTTTATCGCTTAATATCAAAAGACTTGAAACGGGCCTATTATTCATGTGGGTTATTTGAAACGAATCTACTTGCAATCAGCGATTCCTCGTAACCTCATCCTATCAACATATTAATTCCATTTCTATGAAAAAACTGCCAGAATCTCGACTGCACTGGATTAGTCAAGCCCAACAGCGATAAGCCCTCCTACTTCCCAAGGGCTTCATCCTACGAGCAATCGTTCCAAAACAACATGTTCATTGTTTTGGTTGTGCGCTCCCAGATAACGTCCGATTTGCAACTTCCAGCTTCTGCTCCGCACAAATCAAAACAGTAAACAACGAATTCCACAATCCTCGCTCGCATACATACATACGAACACGAGCGCACAACTCCTCTTCAGCTTATCAAATGCTACGCTAGACGCAACGGCGGCCACTGACCACACGGCCCTCGGGACGATCACGATTTGTCGAATGCATTCACATTACTGATTAGTATAAAGCATCTACCTACCTTACGCTTTCCTGTCGGCTGAAGGCACTTCCGTGTGTTGAAATGCGGGCCAAGCTCGGTACAACGGTCAACGGAAGATTACTGATCACGCTGTCGAGGGAATCTGGTTCCTCTTCTATCACACCCGGTCGCATGAAAATCCGATTGAGCGGCTTCTTCTCGTCCACTGCCTGTCTATCGGTTGCCATCCTTTACCTAGTATTCCAAAATGGATGCACGGTGACGATACAAATGTGAAACACTAAAAACACTCAGCTCACCGTTGCACTATAGATCGCTTTTTGCTTGCTTTATTTGAAACATCGGCTACAGCACCCTTCACGCATTGTGCCCAATTCGTTGCATTAATAGGCTATGATCGCGATCCAAAAGACTAAAACATTGTCTAAGTTTCGTTTCTATATTAGTTGCTATCTATTATCAACGCTTTTTCACTTTTCTATTTCATCTAGCGCCTGACGCGCACATTTTTTTCCTTACACACCAAAACGCTATTTTACCTTTACTTAAACAAAGAACTGGAAATTAGTTAAAAATAAAATAAGCTCTGACCGATCGTTACACGAAGGTAAGATAAATGGAACAGAACCTAATGCAGCTGAGACAAACACGATACGATCACACTAATAGTCGTCACTCCACTCCTCGGTATACGCTGTTTGCTAAACAAGCCGATCCTAGTGGTTTGAGATTCCTGGCCCAAAAGTACTAGTAGTAGATACGTTTATGCTATTCATACATGGCCTCCTAGGTTGATCGTTCATTCGTGTCACGATTGAATCTGTTTCTGCAACTTGGCGTCCCGAAGACGAACGAGCGAACGAACCGAGGGAGGATGGCACCGTGACACTCGCGCACACTACGGACAAGAGTAATTTTCAAATTAATTAAATTCAATTAAAACCATGCATTTCCTCCACCCGCTTAACACGTCTGGATGAGTCTCGAGCACGCATACTCGATTTGCTGTGAGTCATTCATTCACACACTCTACCAACATACACTCTCTCCCGCTTTGATCTTCAAAACAACATTAGCGAGGACGATACGATTCTGACATTTGAACACTGAACTTGAGATAAGCCATTAGCGGGATGATCCCTTGACCTTCGATGGTTTATATAGATTCTAGAACTCGAAACAAAATTGACACTCTTGTACTTATATTGGAAATTTTATAGAATAGTATACACTTTTTATTTTATCAGCACGCTACCTTCAATCGTGACAAAAAAAAACCCAACAAAACCAACAAATCCTCGACTTCCGGACACAACTCTGGAGAAGTGTTTGGTGCAAACTGACAGCACGAACTGAACGTTTTCATGGCACTCGTTCGCTAAAACACTGACCATGCACCCCCATCGAAACACACCGGACACCACGAGCTGCCCGTGTGTGTGAGTCGTTGTAAAGAAGATCAACTAATTTAGACCACATCCAATTGTTGTCACTGGGATATGCGAATTGCGTGAAGCGCGGGGTTGGACGAAGTCAAACCGAGAGACCAATTCTGTCGTATCCATCGCGCTGTCTTCACTTCATGCTCTGTCACAGTGTGCTACAGCATGTGAAAGATCATTACGGTTCACACCTATTATCACGATCTACCTTCCAGTCCGTAACGACATTCGTGCCAGTGGCTTACGTTCCAGATCTGACGTTATGATTTAATTAATATGCCATCAGGTTAACCCGATCTCGACCACAAAATCATAGCCGCCTATAGACACCGCAAAGTGTACGATGACAAAAGCTCTCGCTGTTAGCGCTTCCTAGAGCGAAGGGTTAATTCAACCAAACGCTCCTGCGACTATAAGCTGAAGGCAAATGTCAATCGAATTGTCTAGTTTAATCTACTTGCTTGGTTGGATGTGGTACTCTCTCGGTACATATATCGGGTGCCACAATAGCGCATGCGAGTAACGGCTTTCAACCCAAACCAATGTCACGCGGTCAAGTACACTGGAGGAGACTGGTCGTGCATAATATTTTCTCCTTCTGTGCGTTGAAGAAAAGCGCATTCCACCGTTTGCAGGGGAAGAGCTCTTCGTGAGCGACGGTTTACCTAGACCTTCAACGATGATTGAATAATATGAGCGACTTCCGACGCACCATACCCATAACACCACGGTGGACAATCTAAAACCCGCGTTCTAGATAAGTGTGGTGATGTGGTATTGTAGTTGTGGGGCGGATCAAGTAGATCAGGCAGACGTAAGTGTGCTGCTCCATAAACGACCACATTTAACAGCTGCTTGAATGAAGCCGTTACTCCATCGAAATGATTGCAAACAAATGAGATCTGATTTGTTATGATGCGGCATGTCATGCAGGAACACAGCCTGCGGTTAGCAATAATACTAAGTTAATCTCATGAATCGGCCACACACTCGAAACGTATTGCCTCTAGTGTCCGAAGGGAGTATGGTAATACAGAAGGCGATTATAATTATTCCTCTTTTTTGCGTTGCGTAATAACTCCATTCTACGATGCGAATCCAAATGATATAAATTACACCTCGGGATTGTTATCCCTCACGAGTCGTGTATTCATACGGCACATGCATTTCGATCGCGAATTCTAGGCAGAAATCAAGAATAAGCATCGAGTTATTTCTCCGCTAAACTTCTAAAGGTCATTAGAAATACCAACAAGGAAATCATTCCTTCCTGTGCCCTATACAAGGCCGTCTTGCTCTTTATGTACTTGCCCGAGCATACAAAGGTTACTTCCTTTTTTCATTTGCCAGAGAAAGATTTATCGCTCTTTCCTGATACTATTATGCCGACTACTAACTTTCCCATTTCAAATGGTGACCAATGTCAATTACCCAGTTCCTGCCTGGTATGCAAATGTTCGCTCGAAGCATCCGTCCGTAATGGAGCTCGCAAACAGATGTTTCTTTCAATTGTTCCGTCGTTTTGTAATCGACCGAGGATGCAAACAAAAAGCAGAACACATAACAACAGCGTCACACATTTTGTTCGTGTGCTACCGCCGAATTTTAAACACTTCCGATGAACGCTAATTAGTGGCGTATTTTATGTGCCTTGCTCCCGCTCATTAGGGCTTTATTTAACATGCGCAAACACGTTTGCAGTTATTGATGATTGTCCAACTCCAGGGGCAATCCATAGTCAAGTTCATTCACTGTCTGTCTCGCCCAGATGATATTAGAAATGGAACATGTGCCTGTATGAAGCAATTGTTATATCTTATTTTCGGCGAATGAAATTAATGATTCTTTACATGTTGATGAGCCGACACCATGTATCCCGGAAAAAGAGCTTTTCAAACTGTGGCATAATAGAGCAATTAAGAATGGTGCTCTTCTACATATACTTTTCTGGTTCATCTATTCGCCGTAAACAACACTTGACATTGGAATAGCCGTGCGAAATGAAATCAATATTAGAGCACCCACGATGAGCCGTAACGGATTAACGCCCTCGTGTTAATAGGAACGTTACAGTCTTCTCTGTCGTCGAAGATTCAACAGTCTGTGGACAGTTGGAATAACACCGCACACTCTCACAACATACATCATCCACAACGGTACAACGGTGGAAATCACGAGGTATTGCATCTTACCGATCTAATCGATGTTACTGCTAACAGAGCGAATCCATCGAGGGTTCCTTGATGGATAACTTCCGTAAGTTCTTCTTTCGCTCACTTCCGGGTGATACGGTAGGTGCATCGGGAGCGATAATGACCGGTGGCAGTACCATCGGATCACCAACCACTCCATTGGTAACATTCATTCCGGAATGTTCGTTTGCGCTGGTGTAAACAGGCGTGAAGCGCAGATAACCATTGCTGAGCGAGTTCTTGCGAGATGATACGTTGTCGGCTGACGATGTATCGGATTCTTCGCTATCGGAAGACACTTCTATCGGAGTGAAATCGGAACAAAATTGTTTCAAAATTGCTACCTTTTTACTTTACTCCAAACAAAACTTACCAGTTACACCGTTTTGTTTGTTTAGCTCCTTTTTCACATCGTGCAACTGACGGGCGCTGCACAAAGGTGTATCAACCTCGTATGTGTTATTGAATGTGGTGTAATCGACCTGAAACGATGTAAATATTATTTTTCCTTCTTCTTGACGCTTTCATGTTGAACCCAAACCTGGTATTCTCCTGTTTCCCGCTTGAAAGTGACCACAGATTCGAAACGATGTCCCCAAAGAATTTCGGTTGGCAGATAGCTGCTGCGTGCTTGTGTAGTCATACCAGTTGATTCCACAACTCCCTCTGTAATTGCGTTTTAGATCACAACATACATTATTGTAAACATTTTCGAAGTACATGCTGTCCCCGAGATACACGGTATGCCAGAACTTCGATCAGAGAAGGAAGTTGATTCTATAACTATCAATTTGAAAATGCACCGAGATTCGAGATACACGGATTTTTGAGGTTCTTCGCGGTCCCGCTATAATAGTGTTTGTCAGGGACTAGCTGTACATCATTTACTTAACAAGACACTCTTACCCAACATAACAACAATTTCAAAACGCTCCCGAAGCATGTCTTGTGCAGACAAGGTGTAAAGTGGGCTATCGCGATCGATCTTGTGAACCACAATCGTTGGCCAGATAAACATTAACCGATCATCGCCACCGTCACAACTGACCTCCATATTTTGCTGGTAAAATGGAAGAATTTCTCCTTCTTTGGTGACCTTGCAAAATAATAAAACGAAAACTTTAAAATGAAAATATCGAAACCGCAGGTCACAAATCTCCTCCCTACCTTGCGGCGAATAATTTGGGCCGTCACGTGTGCCTCGATGATGTGACTTTTTCTCATATCGCCAACGCGGAACAACAGGCACGGCATACCATCCCGATGGCAGATGACAGCATTTTTGGAAAATAGTAACGTTTGGGCACGCTTTTTCGGCCGAGATAGCTTCGCGAACACGATACCCACCATAAATGCTTGAATAAAAACGCCGGTAATACTCTGTAAGGCTAAAATAAATATACCTTCCGGGCATTCCTCGGTAATGTAACGATTACCGTAACCTGAAACGGAGAAAGAAATAGTAAACTGGTTGCATACTAAACTGGCTATCCTTACCTATCGTGTGCTGGGTCTCAAGAGAAAACAAAAACGCCGAAGTGAACCCATATATGTACGTCACACAGGGTTTGTGGCTATCATCTACAAAGAAAAATATTAATGATATTGTGTGCTTTAAAAAAAACAGCAATATTATGAACGTAGTCTTGAAATTTACCACCCGCTGCTTGTATATCTCCATGGCTTAATGCGATCAGGTACCAAAGGGCGCCGAATCCCAACCAGCTCAGTATGAAGGAGCAAGCAAAAACAAACAGAGTCCATCTCCACTGAATGTCCACCAGCGTAGTAAAAATGTCCTGTGAGTAATGCAACCGACGGAAATGGTGCGAATGAGAAACACGTTCTTTACAGATTGATTTAAAAAAACCGCAACCCCTAGCGTTAACTCCTAGTACTAAAAATTTGAAATTTGAAAACTTTCAATGGGGGTTGAAATATTTCACGCTGTTAGCACAGCGGTCTCCCCACTTGCGAAAGTCCACAGTATCATTAGCATTATTTATTATTTTCAAACTGAAATCGTCACTAAATATTGATCGAAAATTCGACAATGTTAAAGAATATTACACGAATATTTGACAATTTTACCTGTAAATAACGACGACGTCTTTTTGCTACATTTCCTTGAATCACGTTACAATCACCCTGCTTGAAGATCACGCGCTTCCGAATCCGCCTCGAACTGTAACGCGTCTGGCGGTATCTGAAATAAATAAACACCGACAAAGCAAATAATTAATAACAAATCGAAATTATATTAAACTTCAGAAGATATGGCACACACTTAATGACAAGCGCAAAAGAGAAACCATTTTGTGTCGGTCACTGTAGGCACACAATCACACGCACACGGGGGTGAGAGAACGCATGAGAATTCCGCGAGCGAACCGGACTCACCGAACCGCGACGATAGTGATGGATTCCACAATCGAATCGCGAGACCGAAACATACATTACTCGGAATTCTAAGCCAAACTACACCGCAAACAAAATTGACATTCTGGTTTAGTGCTAGAGGCTTGCAACCGCGGGCGTTTGTGTGTTTGTGGTGTATGTGTGTGTGCGTGTGTGTACGTGTACGTATCCGAATCTTCATCTTGCACATCCATCCCCTTTGCATCCAAACGTCGGGAAAAGCTCATCGAAGTGGGCACCAAATATTGTACAACTTGGACTGGCGCTCGCGAAATGCCAGCCTCCTCCCTCTTTTCAACCTCATTCGCCCACTGCAACCCCGCGTGAAGTGAGCGTGTGCAGCAGCCGTCGTAGTTCGATGTGTCTGTGTATCCGGGCCCGCTAATCTGCTTTTCTGCCAGCTCGCTGCTTAGCTGCTGGAAATGTACACCGGGGCCAGAATTCGAACCGCGGCCAAAGGTTGATATCACAACCGTGGAGGAATTTAAAGAGTAAAGTTCATCGCACAGGTCGTAATGACGCGAAACGGTGGCCGAACGCGAGTATGTTGTGTGTTTTGTTGTTCGGCCAGCGGGGTAGAGACCGTGTCCGATATGCGTGCATCCTTCGCCTTCTGATTACGCACGGCCATCTAATCTTTTTCGCTGCATCGCCAAAAGCTCACCCCCGCCCATGGTTCGAACAATAGGCCACCTGCAAGTGACGTATTTACCGATAGTGAAAAATGTGCCAGCTTCAGGTGGCCAACCGCGATGGGAAACCCTTGAGAAATGATCGTCTCCACAGATGCGTGCGTGAGCGCGCGAGTGTGTGTGTATGTTTATGCGCTAATCTCTCCCATGCCATTCTATGTATGCGTACGTGTGTGTGCGTGTGTGTGATGATGTATGCGCGATAATGTGTGACTGTGTGTATATTGGGAGGTTCGTTTATTCGTCCGTCAAACCCACAGTCATCATAAGCAACAGCGTTCCAGTTTCTAGTTTTCAGGAGGCCTTGCGCCTTCCCTTAATAATGGACACCCCCTTGCGAATGTAAACTTTGTGTGCACAGTTGGTGGTGGGTTAGTGCTAGAAATCCCAGCACCATAGATGGGATGACCTCATCGACTTTTCGGGATGAATACCATCAGTCTCAAGGGAGCCATATTCTATGTACAACGTTTGAACTGTCACCCTTTAAATTTAGGGGCGAGTGTGTAAAAAAGCCCCATTTTGAGCAAAACCGTAATAGTTGTGTGTCTCAAGCTGAAAAGCTTCTATAATGCAAGGAAAAAGTGCTAAATAAGATCAATATCATACATATAAGGTACGGTGTGCCCTTTTTCCAGAAGTTGCACCCCTAACCGAAGCAACAATTTATTAGTGGCTGACCCTTCTTCGGCGGAATCTGTGACACCGTTGTGCGCGCCTGATAAATCAAGGATCTGCTTAGCACAGGCACAGGCGGCACCAAAGGGTGATACCGAGTGCCCTTCAAAAAGGGAGAAATTCCACCCGCCACCCCAAATAGCGGCTGCAGCCCCACTAACAGCTAGCCCTCTCGCGGGTATACTCCATTGAGCGAAAGGGGAGTCCGCGCGCTCTCTCTCTCTGGTTTCCTCTCTCACTAACGGTTTTATATGCGCGTGTGAGTGATAGCGCTCGAACGTGTCTCTCGCTGTTGCGAACCGCGTTCGTCGGGAAAATGGAGATACAGGGTTTATCAGGTCAATATGGCATCTGAAAGGCATAGTTCGCCGGCCAGAACATGTATTTCGTTTCCTGTCAAGTATTTCATTTGCCTCAACATGAAAATCCTGTTGCCCAATATGATTTTAGAGATTATTGCTTTAGCTTTTTCACCGGGGTTGTTGCCTGCTCCTGCTCGTTATTTGTACCATATTTTCTAATTTATTTTTCATGCTTTTTTATAGTTTTTTTTAAATAAAATCATATCATTTAATAAAGGGGGAAGGCACAGCTTTACGCTGTTGTGCCATTTGAAGCAGAATTTGTTAGATTCATTAAATTATGAGGAGTTTTATCACGAACATTTCGAAAACATGCATGTGTATGTGTAGCATGTGTCAAACCGAATCCGAGCAAAATGTAAACAAAAAAAATTTAGCATGGTACTTTTTATTCCAGCAATTATATATTTCGAATAGATGAACGGAGGAAATATAATTGCATTGCAAAAAATAGTTTATTAGTTCTTTTACACTCCGTACACAATATCAAACCGTTTTATTGCATTCTACGCTATTACGGGATTTTTAAACCTGGCACTCATATGCTTTCGAAATGTTCGTGATAAACCTCCTCATAATTTAATGAATCTAACAAATTTTGCTCCAAATGGCACAACAGCGTAACGCTGTGCCCTCCCCCTTTATTAAATGATATGATTTTATTTAAAAAAAACTATAAAAAAGCATAAAAAATAAATTAGAAAATATGGTACAAATAACGAGCAGGAGCAGGCAACAACCCCGGTGAAAAAGCTAAAGCAATAATCTCTAAAATCATATTGGGCAACAGGATTTTCATGTTGAGGCAAATGAAATACTTGACAGGAAACGAAATACATGTTCTGGCCGGCGAACTATGCCTTTCAGATGCCATATTGACCTGATAAACCCTGTAACGCAGCCAAGTGTGCAAAAATAAAAAAAAACGCGACCACAGATTATTCGGGAGAGTGGCTGCTGGTTTCCAAATCCAAATCCATAACACCCCTAGCGAAGGGTGAAAAAGAGAGGGAGCGAGAGAGAGAGTGAGCAAGCCCACTCACTTAGTCTTCTTCTTGGTTGCTTCCAGAAGATAACGAACGAAACCTGAAGTGGCTGTGCTGAAACGATAGAGAGCCGCTCGTGCTAAAACAGATCCGCAGCTCAACGCACATTAATCTCGCGCGTGAGTCGTTTTACGCTCCAAACGGTTGCGGCTCCTATATGGAGAATATGAGCGTGTGCGTGTCCACGAGCAAGAAACAGTCCTTTGTAGTGGTGCAGTGTTGGGTAGCAGTATTCTCCTCAAAGGGGTGATTTCAAAGAGCCCCTCCTTCCTGACGGGTCTCCTCGCTCACTCGGAAAACTCGAAAAGGAAATTCGCTCCGCGTGGAAACTGCGGAAAAAGGACGGCTCTCCGGTCAGATCGAAGGAATCGCTTGTGGAACAAAGGTCGTACGTTGAAAACGCTCCTGTGCACCGGAGGAAAAGCCCATCCACCCACCCCCGCTCGCACACTGTGCTGTTGAGAGCGCATCGTGGAAAAACTCGGATACCTATCGCCTCGACACCGCATTCGCAGCGCACACTTGACTGCTCTGTTAGTTGTAGCAATCCGCGACCGTGTTCCTTGTGTGTCTACTGCCGCCGTTGTTCTCCTGCTGTGACATGGTTTAGTGTGTGTATCACTATTTCGTGATTGTTGTTTTGTGTTTTGCCAATATCAGTCCACCTATTTACCATTATCAACGCTCTAGCGCTTCGTTCGTTCATGCCAAGCATTGCCACTGCCGGTGCCCTACATCCTCAAATGGACGCACAGTACCCACAGTCCCACGGACCCTGCAAAGTCCGTACGAACTGCAACCTGTTTCGATCGTGCAGGGCTTGGGGCTCCTGTGAAATCGTCCCTTCATACCATTACGACGGTCATGTTTCGCTTCCTTCAGTGTGCGCTTGATGGAATCCAATTTTCCTGTGCTTCTCTTTTTACCAAAACTCCCGTGTCCACTCAGTGCCGATGTATCTAAGTTAATTAAGCAAATGAAAAGCGCACACCAATGCGAACACAGGAATGCAGGGTTGAAGCAGCAGCTTGTGAGGAAAGCCCTTCGAAGGCCGGACTTGTGGAAATGTGCGCTTTGGAGCCTTTTACGTCCTGGGAAAATGCGATGGCCGCAACAATGTGAATATCTGCGCCTGTGTGTGTGTTTGTGTGTATGCATATGTTTATATGTGAGCGCTAGAAAGAAAGAACCCCCCGTGTGAAATGTGAGCGAAAGAGCAAACGGTAGTAGATATGGATGGAAAATGAGTGCCCTCCGAATTCACCCACGAGTAGTGATGAAAAAACGGACAACTGTCACAACTGGAAAAAAGTGTCATCCAAAGCACGGATCGCAAAGGAAATATTGTGCTGCTGCGTTGGAATGCCACAAAAAATACATTCGTGCGTACTGGATGGCACGTCGGTATATGTGACAGTGCTGCTAGGGCTAATCATACTTCAAACACTGCTGTCTGTGAACTTGTGCGAGTGTTTCACTGCACATGAACAAATGCAGATGAAAAATGAACAAGGAACCATGAAGTGGTTTTCCTTTTTTTCATTTGGTACAACAACAAAAAATATTTCTATGAACAATGGAGTGTGAGCTCACGTATGCATCGATCACGAGTAGAGAAAAGTCTACTCTACTGAGGAGTTTTGTTCTATTCACTCGAAGGGAGAACATATCGATGGAAAGATTAAACAAACATAGTGGAAAACATTAGGATACGCGAAAACCTTGTGAAAAATTCAGCTGAATAGTGCAACCAGTCGCAGAATAACATGAACTTTGTTGCGATTGATAAAAACCTCATCAACTCTTCCCACACACATACACACACACGCGAAGAGATGTGAGGGAAAAGCTGGAAAATGTGGATGTGTGAAATTTGCCTTCACAAAACGGAAAGGTATACAGTGAATGTCAGTTGTTGATCACGATCATGTGTGTCCCGCTCCGTATATGGGGAGGAGCGTGATTATCGTGTGAAAAGTTGGAAAATTTACCACGAGAAAAATTCCTCGTTCGAACACCAATTTTCTTTATTTTTTTTTTTCTTCGTTGAACTATCATCATCGAAATACTGCTGCTACTGCCACCACTACTGGTGCAGAAAGAGAGAATGTTTCTACAACCCCGTGCTGCTGTCATCATCGCGTAGGGTAGCAGCTTTTCCGCGAGACGAGTGAAAACTAGCTCTAGTACAAAACGCTCTCACCTTCACCAGCGCTTGCTCATTTCGCACACATACACACGCACACACGCGCACACACACACACACATACATACATCAGCGTACACTTTTCAGTAAAGCAACTGGAGAAGAGCAGTCCTTGCGCTGTATTCTTTGTTGGTCGATAGGCTGATTAGTGGTTTTTGCTAACACTGTGTTGCGCAAAACATAGCGTACGGCGTACACTGTTCATATAAATATATGCGTGCGTGAAGTGGAAAGTATGTGTTGCGCGTCCAAAGTATTAGGCAGGACCCAAATTTCGGTCCATTCATTCATTTACGTGCAGCGAGTAAGAAACAAACTACATTGCACACACAAAAGCATAAATTATATACAATACTCTCACTCGCGCGCTCCACATCCATCAGGTTTCCCAACGTATGTGCTGTGCACGTGTGTGTTCGTGTGTGTATATGTGAGAAAATGAGAAGCGGGATCGATGAAAAACGGGTTACCCAGTAGCTGTCATGAGTATGTGTTGTCTGTCGATTCCCAGCACCGAACGCCAAAGCGATATTATGCTTCTATGGTTGGAGTCTGCTATGCTGCTCTGGACCTTTCCCCCTAGCGATTACAAGTGTGTGAGAGCTAACGCCGTGTGCGTGCGTGAATGAGTAAATGAGCTGCAATGCCCAAGAGTGGGAAAATGAGTTTCCCACCAAGTAGAAAGTCACTCAGTGAGCGAGTTTTCCACCGTGAGCATGGACGATTTGAACAACGCAGGGAGGAAAGCAAACACCGCATATGCGTACAAGTAAAACTTCCAAATGAATGAACTTTGGAACACGAGCGCGAGAGGCACGGTACGTGTCTGTGAACGTGAGAGCGCGAACAAGCGAAAACTGCCATAAAAATCATGATCCGGTTTTTTGAGCAACGAAAAAGGGGCACAACAATTTCATCCAAAATTTTTGTCACATCTTACATTGAATTATTATTATTATTGTCGCCGTCGTCCGTTTTACGCCAACGGTTAACCATCGTCTCCTTCCAGCCCAGCGTCATTAACGGCTGCCCCGTGGGAAAAGACCATACAATGTTGTTCCTTTTTTCTCCTCCGTACTTGTTTCCTTATTGTTATTCTCCTTGAGCTTTAGCTCATTTTCCCTCGTCGGTCACAATCCGTGGTTAGGTGGAATTTTGTGACCAAACGACGACGACGACGACGCCTTTGGACGGAAGGGTCGGCTCTGCGTTGATTTATGTATCGGATGCATTTGACATCTCCCGGACGTGACGCGAAGGTCGGTCCCTTAAGCAGAAAGGTGGCAAACGGTTGAGCATCGAGAAAACTAGAATTCGCAAATACACTACTCACTGCCACGAGGTCAAATCTGCTGGCACGCGGCCGGGGATGCGTTTCGTTAGCACTCACGTTCTTCTTTTTTTTCTTGCTATTTCTTTTCCTACCAATGGGTCCATGGTAGTGTTGGGTCCTGTTTTGCAAATTATTTATAGAAGGTTTCCTTCTGTTTCTTGTGCTCATTTTCTCCTTCCCATCCCACAGCGTTTTCTCGTTCGTTTATTAGGAAAAATTTAGGTGTATAATAGACGGCGCAACAGGCTGAAATTTGCAACAACACGGTGTAACAACTATCACCCGATGGACTTTGGGCCACAAACATCGGTAGCGCAAACACACCGTACCGCTGTGTTTCTTGACAAGTGTTGCTAGTGTTGAACAACCGTGACAAAGTGTGCCGCTACGGAGCGCAAGTAAAAAGGTGCAACCGAACCAACCAAACAACGCACCCGAACGTGCAATATTTATGTATGTGAGTGAAGGCCAAACCGAGAGCCAAACCTGTGAAAAGAGGTAGAAAATCCTGTGCAAAATCGTAGAACTTCTTTCCAGTAGTAGTGCAACGTCCACGTCCAAGTCCGGCACTGATGTCGAGTGAAGAGTAAATTTTCCAACAAAAGAAAAACTACCCATTGACCATCGCACACATCTGTACGACTGCAACGCAACGGAGACAAGCTACATCGTGTCATCTGCAGCTATCGGATTAAAAAAAAACCGACATTTACCTTTCGCATCCCTTGAGCGCTGTCGCTGGCTCGTGGGAACAATCGAAGAACGTTTTGTGGCGCAGTTGGAGACCTACATGGAGAGTTTTTCCGGGGAAACCGAGGTACCAAGGCAAAGCTAGAACTTTTCTCCAGCACGGTTTTTACACCGGCCGCTTGGGGTTGTGTTTTTTCAGGTGAGTTTTCTTTCGGAATGTTGTTTTTTTTTTCCTTTACCCCACAAACATCATGCAAAAGTTGAGCTGTTCTGTTATGCCTTGTCGATTTGTTTTTCCTTTCCGTTCGAACTTCAATCGAACAAACGCGTTGGCTTTTAAAGTCCACGACCCACGACTCGCTACAGTTCACCCACCCAGGTAGCGGAGGGCCAACACAATCCTTCCGACACTTTTGACATTAATTCAATTAAAGAGCGTGTAGCAAATACCGCTGACGCGACCGTGTCCACTTCATCGCTGGTGAGAGCCCGCTAGTTGAACCGAAGAGAGGTGAAAAATGATACACCCAACCGCATAATGACGATGATGAGCGAACGAACAGCGCCCGCAGCAATACTTTCCCACACGGGCCAAGTGACTCAAGCAGCGCACAAAATCTTCTAAACTGTAGCGAGAAAATGTGAAAATGTGTATCACTTTTTCGATATTATATTATCGCGCACAAGGGACGCTTTCGCTTGATCGATCGTGAATCGTACGCTCATACAACTGTCGGGAACAAAGACAGCCATTGGAGATAGCTGCAAGTGTGACTGCAGCAATTGCTAAAGCTCGCCAGCGTCTCCGTACCCGGTTTAGTTTAGAGCTAAGAGCTGCACCGGTTCTGCAGACTAATGCTCCGGCCTAAGAATTCTGCAGATGCAACGCAATCAATATCCGGACATTTAGATAGCAAACGTGTTCAAATTGATTGCACCATAAAATGTGTCACCCAGGCCAACTGTGGACGGCCGAGCGGCATGTGTTCTGTACTGTCAAGGCGACTTTAAAGACTGATTTATTGTTTGCAGTATCGTTTATCTGCGCAATTGTCATTTTATGCATGCCAATTGGTTGGGCGCAACAGACACACGCCACCGTTTCGGTGCTATTTTTGATGTAAAGCTTTTTGCAAACTTATGAAATCTGATTACACGTTTTGCCTGTGCGCCGTGCGAAATGTGTGATGACTTTTTGCAATCACTTGTCATTCAAAATGGCAGAAAACCGAAACAACATTCGGAGCATTCAATCAAAAGCCCCCTATATATCGCTACTCCACTGCAATATTTGTTGTTGAATTTCATTCGATCGCACAAAACCATGTTCTTCCCGGACGGATGCTTACAAGCACGGCCAATATTTCGGTTGGCTCCTCTTTTGCGTTGGTTTGTTTGTTTCTTTTTTCATTTATTTCCCGAGACGACAGCCAAAAATCCTCGCAACATCCGTGGGTCGATTGTGAGCCGCAGGACGTACGCTTTTTTTTTCTGGGCCGTGCGCTGTAGCGTGAAATATTGTTGCGAAATGGCAGAAGCTTGTTTAGTTGCTTGTTTGCAGCCAATATCGCGTACATGTCGCGGCTCGTGCCACCTGAGAGGGGTTTTCCACATGCTTGACAGGTTTCCATCATGCAACAAAACTGAACGTCGGCCATAAGTGGCATAAGGTGGCAAGTTATTGGATCGGAAAAGTGACCGTGCGAGAACGGGAAAGCAGATAGAATAAGGCACAGCCAAAGTCACTTTTTTGGGGAAATTTTCAGCGACTGTGTAAGTGCTTCTGCTCGAAGACTCTCGCTTCAAGTACATCGTGTGTTTTGTCGTGTGTTGTTTTCCGTGAAAAATGACAACTCTCATCAGCTCAGCTCAGCGGCCAAAAAGTTCCACTCGCACCAACGCAGATCTTAAAAATACGCACCAGTACTTTTGCACCGAAGACAAACACCCAACTCGAAGTTAATGGAAAACAACTCAATGAATCGATTTTCTGCCTCTCCCGGTCGTTCGTTCGTCGAACATTCAATGCTCATGTCCTTCGAAAAAGCGGATGCTGGAAGGACAGATTTTTTGCCTACCTGTGTCAATGGCCCCCGGACCTCCAGTCACATGCTTACCGTTGTTAAACAATAAAACACCACCTAGAGCCCTCGTGATAAACAGTTCCCTCACCAAATGCTGGGAAGAAGAACCGTTTTGCTCCAAGCGGACCCACTCGAAGCGCAAGATGAAGTTGAAGCATTTGTCTTCATGATTGTAATTCATTTACTAATTAATTGCTTTTCGCCAAAACTTTTCACGTTTTACCGTCACCATGTCCCTCTCCCTCACAATCTTTCCCTCTAGGAGCCTACCTTTGTATCGCACAGTTACTCATTCTGGCGGGGAAAAAAAGTACGGTAGTGGACATTCGACGTTACAGCGTTGTTTGGTAACACAAATGAAACTTCCCTGGGGTAGAGACAAGAACATCCCGGTACCAGCAAAACTACCCCCAGAACAAAGCTTTTGGAGTTTGTTAGGGGTCTGATGATCACAAATATAAAAACCATATGTTGTTCTCGTTTTTTCCCCCTGTCAGATCGAGAATCTAAATGGAGTTTTTTTTCTCATTTAGCGTGTTGGCACCTCACTGCTTTCGACAGACTGAAGTTGTTTGACATCGTTTCGGGCGAAGGAAGAAAAAATGTTCCACCAGCACTATAGAGAGAACATTAAGAAATTTCTGCCATAGCCCCTGCTATCCCCACACGACGTCCATGTCCCGATATCCATTTGTTCTACCGGCCAGTAGGTACAACTTTCGAGTTACTTCATTACGGTAACGCAAGTTGCACAAAAGTATGAAAATGATTTATAATTCACCGGCAGCAGCGCAACTCGACACCGGGCGTAAAGTAATTCCCATGCCTTCGAACATATTGCGCTCACACTGGGACATATTGCGTGCGTTAATATGTGTTTGTGTGTGTGGTTTGTGCGTGTTGTTCACATCTTTAAGGATATGCTCATGGAGTATCGGAATGAAATCCCATCTTTTCCCCGATCCTTCGCTATCGTCGCGCCTTGTGCAGACAGTTGCGCAAAGCGTTCGGGCAAAGTTTATTGGCAGTAAAGGAACATAACTTCGCACTAAACGCAGCAAAGCAGGATGCGGCACCATCAGGGAGAACAGCTTGCCGTGGAATTGGTTTTACTGCAGCCGCCGGGTTTTGCTACCAGACTAGAGTTGAGGTGGTGCGCTCATACGAGAGAGAGAGAGAGAGACATCCTACAGTTTCCGGTTTTCTTTTGCTGTAGCTCCCAGTTTTCATCCATTTCCAGACGAATCAAATGGAAAAAATGTGTTTGGAGATTCCCTTACGCGATCCTGGGATTGCGTTTATCGTTGATGAAATTCTGTTGCACCGAGTACGTGGTTAGACGAGATTTATACTCGTGAGAAAAATTATTAAAGTTGCACCCCCGCAACTGGTAAGTTTTAACGGAATTGAAATGAGTAAATCCTTGCTTCGTTAGCACCGTCGACGAAGAAGCGCAGGGGTGGGTGTTAGCTCTTTAAAATGGAAACTAATCACATTAATCTTTAGCGTTCTGTAACATTGTCGGTTTAGCTGTTTAAATCTTCGTGAGCAATTTCACTCACCGTAATCATGCTTAAAAGCGGAAAACTAAATCATTCCAACCCCCTTCTGGAATGACATAACCAACTAGCAATTACTGAAATCGATGCCTGCATTATTTGATTTATGAATATTTGACGTCGAAACGGACGACTAAAAATGTTATGCCCCTACCGGCCGGAAACTATTAAACGCTACCACAAGCGAACCGGTTGAAGCAGGGCGCTTTAATTATAGTCGCACGGTAAAATTTAGAGTCCTTTGACAATTCACTCCATTCGGCTGTAACGAGCGGTCGTTAAAAATATATTTTTTTTAGCATATGCTTCCGGAGGGTGGATTCTGCGTTTTCACGAACGGGCAACGAACCGTCCTATGGTACTATTTGCACGAAAAACGTACATCCAAAGTACTACTAAGCACTAGTAGGCATGTATGCCTACCTGCTCGACTAGGGGTGGAAAAGTAATTACTATTTCAACGGTAAATAATCTCCAACTTCATCACCATCATACGGTGGCCATTGCACCTCGCATCACACCGTTGCCTTTTTCCGTGCCATTTGTCTGATTGCAGTTGGCCCTAAACCTTCGAACAGATTCATCATCGTCGTCGCTCGATACTGCCCGAAATGCATTTCTTGTTTTGCCATACACTCAACACCCGTACCTGGTGGATGCATTTTTCAGTTTGGCGTCTTACGTGTCTCGTGCCATGTTTGCCCGGGCAAGCAGACGTCGTCATCAGACTGGGTCACATGATTGTATTTTCTTTCTTTTTTCCTCTTTCTTGCAATGTACACACACACACCCACACACATCAACCCCAGGGACATGAAAATAACCTTGCACTTCGAATACAAGAAGTCTTATGTTTTTGTTCCGGATGCAATAAAATGGCGAATCGTATCGCGTTCACTATTCCCATGTTGACCAACCAACCAGTGCAGCAGGGTACCGGCCACTGTCGGGGGGAAATTGTGGCGGAACATCCAAAAGGCAACCTTGTGCCCATCCACCACACATACCTCGCATCCCTCGCACCTGTCAGGTGTGCTGTGAGTAAAATGAAAAACGAAAATTTTTACGGAAACCACCACCTTTTTCGTGCAGGAAAAAAGCATTTCTTTTCGTTCATTCGCCAAAGGTGGGAAGACTGTGGAAGCTACCAACGGTTTGATACGAAACGCCAACAGCAAATGAAAACCTTTTTCCCATTTCAACTGGAATGACCCGACGTAGGGAAAAAAATGAAAGAAAACATATATCTTGACCTGGCATGCGAGGCTTCGTGTTCGGGATTCAGCTACAGCTGGATATGCTGATGTGGGTGTGTGTGCTTGTGTGTAAGAATGATCACATCTGTGTGTGGGCGCGTATTCACGTTTACCGTTCACTGGCAACGGAGGAGCAAAAAAAAAGCAATATCAACCCCATTACACGTCCTTGTTGTGATTATTAATATTTCCACCACAAACCATCCCTCGAAAGCTCAACCCCCTTGCGGAGGATGTCCGTAGTGGCTGCATGTTGTTCCGGCTACTACCGCAAGCCACAAGTGTCCAGAGTCGGGAGTTTGTTTTTTTTTATTTCGACCATTTTTTCCCTTATAAATTCTTTGTACTACCAGTTCAGCCGAAATACACAGCAACAAAAAAGCCACGAATGATGGAGTGCTCCGCACAAGGTTCCCCATCAAACGTGGCCTTAATAGAGAAGAAAAGGCCGTAAATACGCTCACACACACGCACACACACACACAGCGGAAAAGGTTAATAGCTGGGCAGGATAAAGGCCATTGGTTGACCCCGGAGGCGCCCGGAAGGTGATGATTCCAGCACCGGCCGAGGTTCAAAACGTGATCGATCGAAATTATTACCCCCGGCTTGGTGGAAACACGCATAAGCTGCTCTATAGCTTATAGTTCAAAATGGGTGGACAAAAAATGCCTATCGATTTCTCTATCGACTAGAGCGCCCGTATATCCCTTTATTTATATCCACCCAAGCTGGTAAGGAAATAAGTTTCGAAACTTTAAACTCATCTTGCTACACTCACACCCATTCGCTCATCATCTGGTGAAGTATGTGGTAAACCTCGAAACGTGCTAGTGAAACAGATTACGGGATAAAGCAGACCTCAACAAACAACAGTCGTACGCCTGCATACGCCAATCGGATGATGCTAATATGTGTTGGCCAACCAACAAAACCACAACCACCTTTTCAATAGCTCAATTTTCCCTTTTGGGATTTTCATCCGATAATCGACCGCTCATTGGTAGTAGCCGGACCCCGATGCAAGATCAAACTTAGTTCTTACGACCTGTTTGAGCCTCGCAGTCTCTACCATTTGACCCCTTTTTTGGTAGGGAAAATGTAAACGCCATAATTCCTGGAGCAACGTTTACAAAAGGCCGTCGAGATGGGAGAAAGAAATTTCATCATCCGGATAATTCGGTAACAAGCCGAGGCGTAACCCTTAGCATCCTGCAGCTACAACTGTACAACAAACGACCTGTCATTGCTGTCTCTCATCCGGGAATTCGTCTCTTTCACTATCTGCTCCAACAGTTCCCCTGCGACTCCAACAACGTCACGGATGCGTCAAATTACCAGTAATCAAATTCAAGCAAACCGAATTCTGCGCCATCGCTTCCTTTTGATCAAAGTTTTGCACGCCATCCTGCCAACCAACGATCCTTCCCTTCGGTGCGCTGTATCTCTGTCCCTCGCACTCACACAGTCGGCCGGACGGTTTGGTACGGTCCGTGTCCATATATACTTCTAAAATTGCCCATCCCGCCACCGTTTTGTAGGGATAGATAGTTGAAATGTTTGTGTGCGTGGAAAATTAACACACGACGACCTCGACCGAATTTCGAAAGTGGCTCTAGCTTCGCTCCAAATCGAAGCACTTTAGTGTTCGTCCTCCACGTTCCACTCAGTTCGGTCGGATCGATTTTTCGTGCCGACCCACGAACGTACCTCATCTCGACCAAGGGAGGAAGTGGCTTCTTCTGGTTGGCTGATTAGGCCGATTGTGCAATGGGAAGCAAAAGTGATATAAACATTACCATTAACATGATGCCCAAGCATACACTCACACGCTGAAGGCGTACCGTGGCAAAGGATAACGATGATGTGTCAGTTGCCAGACTAAGTTTGTCAAAATCAACGGACTCTGCGGACTGCGGCCACAACCATGTATGTGTTGTGCTGTATTCCGGCTAAAGTGAACCCAAAACAGGCCAAACAACGACAGGGAGGGAAGATGCCACAAAAGTTGGTGGAGGCCATTTACGAAAACTAAAATCGTTACCATACTACAACCACTCGATCCTTTCCCATTTGATGGGCTAACGGGGGTAGCACAGAGAAGGCCGTGGTTGTGCGAAGTAGTACAGACACACTTCAGATGCATGAAACTTCTGCCCAACCATCGTACGTAGTGCGACGGGGATCTTCGTCATCGTACACACTCCTACCAGCGGCACAACACATGTACAACATCTTCATGCATATTTCCACATACACACCAACATGACAAAAGTCCTTGTGGCGTTGTTTGTGGATGTCATTTCATGGTCGGATAAAGCGTTAGAAATCATCGAGCAAAGCAAAGGTCTGTGTGATATCCCCGGAGCCGGAGCGGAGGGACAGTAAGATGGAGGTGGGAGTTTCATGTATTTTCCTCGAAATTTCCCAATGACCTTTAGCTCTCCGAAGCCTTCTCCATCTTCGCCGTTGGCGGACAGGCAAGGAAATGAGCACAATAAACGGTCGAATGTGTGTTTGTCTTTCCCGGACCTTCGCCGTGTACCCCGAAAAGGTACTTCGGTCGCTTTGCGATGGATGTGCGACGAAGGCGCAGCCAGGTCCGAAAAGAGGATAAGTGCGGTGGGTTCCATCCCGTTAAATGTATCTGTCACAAAAAGATGCCTTTTTATCAGCAACGCTCAAGAAGAAGCCTGCCCGGGTGGCGCATGCAGCTGCTCACAATGCCGGGCTCGTTAAATGAAAGCGTTGGAAGACTAAATTGGGTAATCAGGGCTGCTGTTTAATGCTCGTTTTCAATCTAAGGCTGAAATTGCGGAACAGAACACGGACCATCAAAAAGTAATAATTTTTGGACCCAAGCGACACACCAATGTTTTCATATCTGTCAAATTTATTGTGGTGCATCTTCAGTGTAAAGTTATTATGGATTTTTTTTTTTGGAATTTGATTCGATTTTTTCCACAATACTTACTAAATGCAAGAAACTTCATCATTAGCAACTTTTCGAACGGAAAAATCCAATTTCTACAAGTGCTGCCTCAAGACAAGGCTAGCTGGTTCTATGTTTATTGACTAGCAAGCGACTCGATCAAAAATGATTTTTCGTTCTATCGTTCTCAAATTGATCCCCCATTCCATTATCCAGAGACAACCTCGGGCCTCTTCTCGTATGAAAACACTTTGCTCCTTTGGTTCCGATCGATATCACTTAGACATGTGAAACGCCTCGAGAACACACCCAGAATTGAAATCAGACGGAATTCGAAAATGTCCTCTTTATACACACGCCCGTGGCGTACGGATCTTCATCGCTGGAGCCATTTTTGGCACCTAACTCTATGGCACAGCATCATATACCAGAAATAAATATGAAGCATGATGCATCATTATGAATGCCGTCGTCGACTTCCACTTCCGCTTAAACTTTCATCCATTCGCTATAAAACGGTTTTTCCCTACATCTCTACTAATGTCGTTTCCCTCAAACCCGTCATCCTTCGCTACGGTGATGCAGATTGTAGTAAATTTTATCCTGATTGCTTATTGCTTCGACGTATGGATACCTGCGAGCGAAATATTTCTTTAATAGAGCCGTTAATAGCAATAGCGAAGAAACGCAAGCGCGAGCAGCGAGCAAAACCCGAGAGGAAAGCAGATTATACTCGTCCGCCAAAAGATCTCATCTCCAAATGTGCTCATTGGATCGAGCACAAAGGCACGATAATAATTCCCATTTACCGGATGATAATGAAACAAAAGCGAAATTTATTTCATCTGAACGATGCATCCTCCCGAGGGAAGGTTAGGCGAAGCGTATTAGAGAGACCATCAGTTTCCATTTAAATCTTCCGACTTACGGCGGCTCCGATTTTGCGAGGGAAAGAAAAGCAAGAAACGGAACAACAAAAGCGGTATTGATGGAAATCAATCGAGTTTAATTCCAGCTACCCAAACCAATTGCACGCTCCGAACGACAGACGGCAGAAATTTCAACAGAATTCGAAACAAATGCCGATCCCTTATTCCGGAACATGTCGGTAGGTTTCAAAATTCCCATTCAGTTTATACCTTATCTCAACTTTTTTTCTTCATTTTTGTTGCAATGCTTGGAACAATGGAGACGCCTGGTAGTTGACTAATAAGCTGATGGCAATGGTTATGGAATATCGTAAACGGATTGTTGTTGATATCGATGCGGTTAAAACGACAAGTACCGTAATGTACCTGTCTCAATTTATCGGTGTGTTAAAATCTCCACCAAACGGTACATTCAAATGAACCTGTCCCATGACACTGACCGATCGTGTTCGGCTCGGTAATCTTCTCCCATTTCATCGCGTCCATTTCAAGCATCAATCATCACCCATACCCAATCTCCTGTTACGTGTTCCGTGTAACAACGCAAAGTGCTGTTTGCCTGTGTATTTATATGTTTTTAATATTTGAACGTGGGTTACTTCTAATCAAGCCCGCGGGTTGGTTTGTTTTTGTTAAAATCATTTCCGCTTAATGATTGGTCCGAAATGAAGTCAAAAGCCTGTTGGCCTACAAAAAGCGACCCAATAGTGTGCGAGCGAGCAGCAAAGAATACACCAATAAATTGAACCCATTTTTCCTGGCCCACACAACAACCACACATTTACCCGTTTTGTCTACGCTCCGTGTACGCTCCGTCGCTGTCCTCAATCATCACCGGCACCTTTTTTTCCCGATGATAAATCGAATCGCTTGTCGGGAGGAAAAGCTTCAACAACAACTTCTCGTAAAATGTATACACACAACGAAGAACCGCACGATATCAATAAATCATCATTTTTGTTGAATTAATCAATTATTGGTTTTTCCACCGCAGGGTGCGTGGGATATTTTTTTCTCCGTTCTCTTCGATCTTCACGTTGCGGCCCTCGTTTTCTTTCTCTTTTGTCGCTCACGTCACAAGCCTCGAATAAAAACAGGGACCACACCATTACAGACAAGACCACACGCAGCAGGGCTGTGAAACGTTTTCTGTCAAGGCCCTTGTCAACCCGACGCCAGAACAGAGGGCTTTTATGCAAAGCAGGCGGCAGCTAGCAACCGGTCCCGGCCAGCAGTACAATGTAGGGAATTAGTTATACACACTCAGGGATCTACCAACGAAGCAGCATTTTGGCCAAAAACCCGGGACCCGGGCAGGCCAAGCCTCTGCACGCAACACGTTGGTCGACTCACACCACCATCAAAAACAGTCGGTCGGTCGGTTAGAAGGGAAAGCATGCATGTTGATGCGCGGGGCTTGGAAGAGAATGCAGGAAAATATGTAACCGTGCAACCGGTGGTAGTATGGTATGTACCCGAATTCCCAACCGTGGGACTAGTTACTCACTCACGGCTCGCACACGGCACGCAGTTTATTTGAGTTTGTGAGAGTGAGAACCTCGGGCAAAAGATGAAGAGAGAAAGGACAAAAGAAACAAAAAAGGATGAGAAAGCAATGTACATTATACACCCTCATACTTCACAATCGTGATGATGATAATGATGGCCTGATGATGATGGTGATGATGTAGAACAACGGAACAGAACTAAACACCTTGACCTGATTTTTCCAAACTCCATTTTGGGCCTCGCTCGAAAAACGTAGCACAAGAAAACACAAAACCAACCATGTTGGGTCACCTAATGGCCATGGGACGAAACCATACTGTGGCTAGTATTTTTTTCTCACTCTTTTGTTACCTTAACCGTGCATTTTGAAAAGAGCTTCCACCACACCATGTTTAATTTGCTGCTCGACGATTTGTTCCCAAAATATCGCCCTGTTCATATTGTTTTTTCTCACTGCGTATTCACCCGGCCATAGAAAAACCAACCATCTGGTTCGTCATTCAAAGCAGCGCCAAACATCCTAACTGATCAAACATGCTGTGTAAACTCTCTCTTTCTCTCCCTCTCTCGCTCTCTCTTCGCACACAAACATATCCGTTCTTATACCAATGCATTTAACATGAATTATTGCATTAGGTTAACCGCCGAACAGCTATCATTCAAATGACCGAAGAGGGACGATTTTTTACATGCAATATTGAGACACGTCTCGTCGCGAGCCTCTGTCACTTGGCGCAATCGGCACCAAGAGCGGCCAACTCTTCAACAAACATAGGTCCAAGTTAAAAACGAACCCGAATAGAGAACAACTGGCAGGACGAAATCGATGATGACATTCCGCTCGTATTACTTGGTACTACTTTACCACCTTCATCCACAACTCCTACAGACAGATCCTGTGGCTTCTATTACCACATCGTGTTCCGCCTGTCTGTCCGCCTTCTGGCAGTCGCCATTCCGTTCCGCTATAAGCACGATAGCTGTCAACACCGGAATGGATGATGTTTCTTGTCAAACGGTTCCGCAACGGGACAATAATGGTAACACCAATGGGCTACACACATTGACAACATTTTTTTCTCTTCTTTCCCATACCATGTCCGTGTGCTTTTCAGATTGATTTCAACCGTAAGGGTTTCACTTATTTTCTGCTGGAAGCAAAAGAAATATTGCATTGCTTTGGAGCACATAATTGTGCGCCGTAAAACTGTTAAACGATTCGTGAAATGTAACAAAGTTCTTCATTGTGATCCAATTCTGATTTAATAAATCGTATTCTTCTGCCAAGAAACTATAAATTCTAGCAAATTTAATAAAAATTCCATAAATTGAGGGATAATGTAAATTATTATACTGTCAAATAGGAAAAGTTTCCTATTAATGAGTTTTTGTAGTAAAATATGAAAGCTAAGTAAAACCCGCAAGAAGGGGTTCTCATTAAAATTCATGCAAGCACATAACCTTACATCCCGCTGAATATTGAAACGATTTCCAATAATTTTCAAACCTCCTGCTGCTGATAGGCATTTGTCGATACACGCTTACTCTCGCGGAGCAAAACGACAAGCACATGTAGCACGTAAGCCTCTACACAATCGCTCTGGTATATCGTTTACTACCTTTTTTGGTATCCTCAGTCGCCATTATAAGATGTGTGGGGCAACGGTTCGGTGCGATGGCTCAATTAAGATGGAATCCTGCCGCGAAACGGAGCTTGATTGATCGCACCAATACACAAAAGACACAACATTCACGCATCGTTCTACACGGCAGGAAGAGCGTGTGTGTGTAAGCAGGACGAGGTCAACTGGCATTCGTTAAATGAAAAGTGTCAAGCACCGTTGAATGACACGCTTTATGCTATTGGGTAAGGAACGAAATTGCGAAATGATAGCCGTCAGCAACCGGTTGTTGGACTTTTGTGGTCAACAATCGCCTACTCGTCACGCCATGATGTGAAGGTGGATGAACCATCGAGTAAGAAAGAGAGAGAGAGAGGGAGAAATTGACAAAAAAATGTAAAAAGGACACGAGTGCGCAAAAAATGAGTGTTAAGGCGATTCTTTCGCTCGTTGCCGCCTTCCTTTGGCGATATTCCATTTGAAATCTTTTTCACTACAATAGGCAGGCATGGCCCCATCAGGCACGGGCACATTTTTATTGTGCAGCCAATAACCATTTATCGCCGACTGCTTTGCCCTGAAGCACAAACAATACTTTACCATGAAGTGGATACAGCAACGGCCAAGAGGTCGGATGGGAAAAGTTTAAACGAAACTAAATAAATGGACGGCACGTGATTGGAAAGATGAACGTGGTTCTTTTCGTGTTTTGTCACACGGCAGTTCCGGTGCTTTTTTGCTCCGGCAGGATCTTTTTCCCCCCTATCTACATTTGTGCCATTTTAAAAGCAAACAGTGTAACGTTTATTATGATTTAACAGCAAACCATGATAGGTGTGACAATTTACGATAAGCGATAAGCGATCAGCCTACCAGGGTGACATTCTTTGCACAAGGATTTTGTGAGACTAGAATGCAACAATGGGCGGCATCGAGATTCATTTTAAAATAAGGATTTATTGGAAAATTGCCTAACGAAGAATGCCTAACCTTCGAGGTCGTGTTCGCAAATCGATATCCTATTATCGTTGCTATATTGTCACTGCATAAGTGTCTTCTGCCCAACGATTTAAAGCGTCCCGAATGTAGTAGGTGATTTAATGATTAGGTTCGGCTTTTTGTTCGATAAACAAAGTTATTTAAAGCATGTTTGAAAGCTAGAAGGTTGCGTTATGAATGAAATTGTATCATTATACGTAAGGAATTGTTCTACCCACGATCCAATGTCCTCGGTTTGCTTCCGTAATCTCTAATTCAATCTGACCCTGCGCCTGCAGCGGAATTTCTTCATGTTGATAAACAACTCCATTAATTTGAAGTGGATTGGCCAGAACATGGAGCTGAAGCTAGCGTACCAAGACATTCTCGTTTGATCGAACGTCCGACGTAGTCTTTCTTTTCCTTTTATTACAACAACCGGAGCCACCATGTCTACTATCTTTCGATCATCGCAAAAGAAAAAAACTCCACAGCCTTGCTACACACATACACAACTACTAATAAAAGCTCCCGTTTACTCGTCCCTTGCCGTTTATCAAACCGTAAACAATTTTTTTGCAACATATTATTTGCATCATGCTCGGCCATGCTTTGCGCTTCAGTACCCAGTGCCGTACGGTTCAGCTCTACTGCTGCGTTAAAAGGGGCTAGGCATCAGACTTGCCGGAGTCCATGTTGTAATTATATTTTTAAATGAATTTGCGATTCAATCTCCAGGGCAATATGATTTCTCATCGGTGGTCCACCCAGGACCATCAGTCCTGCGAGGGAGGGACATGAATTACATCTTCTCTTGTATCTCACATTCCTTCCCCAATCCCACTTTCTAACACGAAATACGAAACGCAACCAGCGGAAACCCAAACCGATCAGCTATTTTGCCCTCGCTTCGTTTTGCCGGGTGGGCGCGTTACAGATCCTGGTGTGTCGATTATCGAGCCGCTTACTGCACCTGTAAACGGTGAGAGCGCGAACGAAAATGAATACACCGCGTGGGACAATTTTCCAACCTCATTCATGTCACCAGACCGTGCGTCTTGTTTTGCTCGCTCCATTAACAAACCGACCCCATTAAACACACCTTCATCGCGTCATCGACCAAAGTGACGCTTGCTTGCCCGAATGAACGTGTGTTTATAGAAAATTGCTGATCGGAAAAAAAACCCTATGGACCCGAAGGTGAAAGCGTTAATGCGAGCGAGAAAGACACCGCAAGTCGCTGCTCGATGGGAACTATACAGCTATACTAACCGTCAGTGGAAACATGAAAGCTCAAGATATTGGGCCCGTCAGCCCAGTTTATTGCATATTAATGAATATCGATTTCACTCGATGGATTAATAAAATCGCTAAAATCAGAAGCAAGAAAAAGGGTCTACAAGGCTGCCGGTTTGGCATAAAATCATCATACCGCCACCATCACCGCTGCCGCTTCTGCTAGGACATTAGTCAACCAATATTTAAAACCAGCACACCCACCAAACAAAAACTAAAATTGACCTAAAGATGCCAGGGAGACTGCCCATTTCGTTTGTACCATTTTTCCCTCGGAGAGAACCCCCCCCCCCCCTTGCAGGTGAAGATTTTCATTAAAACTTGATCGATACGCCTCGAATTAACGCCTGTCCATCAATCGCCCAATCGGTATTTTGGATCAGTGGACATTAGACATCGATTAATTACTTTCACTGTGGTCACAATCAACGCTTCGGCGTCAAACATACCCCAATTAAGGATTCGATTTAATTTAGTATCTAATTAAAGAATCATTTGGGATACAATTGTTTGTCAATGCATTTATGAACTTCGGCAATGCCAAGATATCTGTGAGTAGAACTGTTTAAAATTCATTTTTTACTTTCATCAGCCTTTGGATTTGCTGTTAATTTGTGGCTTACTGTGGTGTTTGACCATCATAGACAACAACCTTGGAAACACCAAGAATCGAAACGTTAACTACTATCCAGGATAAGTCCATCGCATATTTGTGACTTGGGCAGGACATATTTCGTCCAAAATACTCCAGAAAATTACATCGGAACGCACGGAAATTGAACTTTAAATTAGCGCACTAGTCACCACGCACCAACAACATGAGACAGAAACAAAATTCCATCCCCGAATAAAATCGCACTGAGCTTTCTCGTGCGCACTGTAATGAGGAAATTGCGTGTCGAATTGAATCCAAAGTGGATAAACGGGGTACCGTTTACCCGTTTTCGTGTGAGCTATAAGCATTCAAATAAAGACTCTCCATGATCCACTAGCGAACAGTTTACCCGTGGCAGCTAATTCCCGTATCCCATCGCCTGTTATTTGTTTGTTGATTTTATTCCTTTCTATGAAGTTCGATTGCTTACTTGGGCTCACTTTAGTGGCGTTAACTGCAAAAGGTAGAGAGATAGACGTACCTCGTGGTGCAAAAAAACGGCATGTGTCGGGATTTATAATTATGCACGTAACTTGGAACAGTGGTGTTACAATTTCCTCCACCCAACACTCATCTAATAACAAAAAAAAAAGAAAATAGACAGAACGACCGAAGAGTAGTCAGTGTCGCTTTGCTTTCTAGTGGCCGTAGTAGTTGACTATGTAGCATTTCTATGGAATATTAGCCAACCACACCACTCAGCTAAGCGTGCCGATGTGAGGGTGGTGTAAAGGCATGTAAAGGCTCCCGGTTCGTCATCGTCGCGTTCGCTGGCACAGAGGCTAACCATAATCTGGAAATCGCATTAAATTCATATGGCTGCCTGCTGCAAGCCTGTCGCCGAGGGAAGTTGTAGCGTTGGTTGTCGTCATACATTTTATAACCGTCGAGCGGCAAGAGATGGAAGTGAAATGTGTCAAACAGTACCGGGAAGGGGACCAGAAGAGCACCACCGGTGCACAGCAATCGTCTAGCTGTCGGTCTGGTAAGGAAGCGTTGGTGTGGCGTGTTGTGTCACCCGCAGTCGTCCTTCGGCTCCGTATCCAGCGTTCTTACAATGGTCATGAACGCAACGCACTGTCAGTTGTGGAGGTAATTGAACATGGCGACGGGGAAAATTATTAAAGCCATGAAATGTAGGAATTTCCCTCACGTACGATTATGCCCAACCAACCAACAAAGGGCCTCTGTGACGATGACGCCGGCGGTGACTTCTAATCTACGTACACCGCATATACTAGCGTGCGCGTAACGTCCAACACGAATTTATCGATGAATAGATTTCCCACCCGCAGGAAAAAAAAATGTGTACACACAACATAACTTCAGACAGCTCCAAGGTTTGGGCGATAGTAAAACTAACCGAACAAAAGGAGTCAAGTCACGCCCGTTCACACACATGCCTGTGGTGAAATGCACTTTGGAAGCCAAGTCGTGAGGCATTCGGGAGCGGTTCGGTACCTCCTTATTGCTTCATTCTGCTTCAACGCCCCGGATAAAAATTACATAAATGCGACAACACGTTCTATCCTTCCCCTACTGCCGCACTGCATTTCACGAACATTTGCCTAATCAAACGGAGCATGGTGTTGTTGCCGCAGCTAAGAAAGGTAATAACGTTCTTGTTCCCCGCAAAAGCCATCACTTACTGTAAACGCCTCCACCTGGCGTTGTTCCGATGTTGGTTGTGGGTAGCTACACGCTACGCAACATTAAGATTAGCTCGGAGCAATATAAATGAAGATAACTAGCTGTGCAAGAAGCAGGAGTCGCTCCGATCGCTTGCGGATGCGTATGTGTGTGCGCACACGAAATGTGTCCCTTGTTCTACCGACACAAAATAAAAAACCCCAGGAGAGTCAATTACCATGCGTCTCCATCGAGGGTCGGACAAGGTTCTAACAACATGCCATGTCGCTTTTCCGCTGATTGCCCTCTGATGGAAGCGGTTCGTTTGAACTCAAGACACATGTACACTTTTTAGGTTTGTTCCATGATCTCGTGATACTCTGAAAGCGCCAGGGACTGCCAAAAGCAATTCTTGAAACGATATGAGAGCAAATACACCGTTGGAGTAAGAACTTTCTCACTTTTTTACAGTTCCGGTCGAATTGTTTTTCCACCCAAGTCACTTTTGAACCGAAACTATCGGCACTGGCGTTCACTCGCTTCGTTAGGCTAATCATCTTTCACCCGAACGTTTTATTCTAACTAGCGCCTAACTGTTCCGCAACGATGCTGCTATTCGCTCTTATCGGAAGATTCCACAAAATTGAGTTTATTATGTCTTTCTTCGACTGCTGCCCTCTGGGAGAAATTGTAACTTTCACCATGCAGTTGCGTACACAATCGTTGCTCGTGTACATAAACCTACTTTTTGTTTCCTTCGCAATATCAGAGCGACCAAATCGAAACGGAATCGAGAAAAGGTACAGAATCGATCCGCGAACGAAATAAAGCAAACAACCGCAAAGAGAATGAGTTTGTGTTTGGATGCAAAAAAAGTGTGGTTTCTTCTTCCTTCCACGAACGATCCACGGTTCGTCTTATGGGACCATTTCGGGGAAAAAAACAAATTCAAACAAAATGGCCCAACAGCAAAAAGAAAATATGAAGTTACGTTCCATTTGCTTTTTCAAAAGGCATAAGTCAAACTTTTGCCTTTTGGGGGAAAATTTTCCTTTTCGATTTATTAACCCGTTTTTTTCTCAACCGCCAATTGTCAGATTTCAGGAGTTTCTTTGAGCTTTTCATAAAATCTTACTCATGCACCGGAGAAGCTCGTTAAGAGATCAAGTAAGATACTGTAAAGACTTTCTTCCATCCAAGTTTCTTCAATCAATGGTTTCCTTTTCTGCTTTGCCCTTCTCAACACGCGGTTATTTGACTTCATTATCATTGCCTGTACACATACACACACTAATATTGGCCAGATGCTGGAATCATCTTGTGCATGTATTTTTTTAAAAGGACGTATGTTGTTTCTCGGAAGCCATAAACTGCTTCATCCCAGTCCCGAAACCTTGTCAACGAAAGTTAGAAAGTCGGAAGGCCACACATTCATCAGAAAACATCTTCCATCTCCAACGATTCACAACCATTGCCTGGTTGTCAAATTGCCCAACTCACAGCAACAACAGCAACAACAACAGCAACAGCAAAAAATAATAAAACGTCTTGAGAGATGCGAAAAACGCGTTGTGACGATCGAATGCCAAAGCAACATCACGCATACACCTGCCTTGTCTAATTTCTTCTCTTCGGTTCGCACCCATTCCACCCATTCAACAAACATCCGATCGAAATATGCCGGTACCTTAGAATCGGTCCAGAGATATGTTTGCTTTTAATAATTAATTATACACAAACCATAAACCTATCTGCTCTGTTTCTCCTTCACGCCTTCCTTCTTCCCGTTTTACGACGTTGAATTGACTTCGGTCCTCACTGTTCGCCGATGAAAATCACCATAGAAAAAAGGGTCGCAAAAGCGCAGAACACAGAGACGACAAGCGCGGAATCAGGCAGATCATGGATCTTCGCTCCACAGAGCACCGCAGAGCACAAAAACAAGATCCATCCGTGCCGAACCGTTCACCGACTGTGTGTGTGTGTTTATGAGTTGGTATGGGAAAATAATTCTTCTCATCCCCTTTCCTCGATGGAATTGCTCATTCATTCCTTTGCAAAGCCGGAAACAAAAATGAAAAGCTAAATACCTTGAGATTGGAAAGTGCGATAATAGCATGAGAAGGTGCGACGAGACAACCGTTTAACATGAAGAGACAGCACGACCCGAACGAACATCGTGTTCACATGCAAGGTGGCGGGATGTGGTTTGCGGAGTGAGGTTAGGTTGGTGACCACCTTTTATTGTACACCCGGCCAAATTACATTAATTTTGGTTGTCTTTCAGCGTAAAATAAACACAGCCAGAACAGCGCGGGTTCCCCAACTAAACGTTAAATTGCTTTATAATCTCTGCGCTCTTGCCCTGAAGGGAACAACTTTAACGCCAGTGAACAAAAGAAGCTGGATGAGCTAACATACCAAAAGCCAGCTGAATGGATGGCTACAATTTTTGTATCATTTACGATCCATTTCGATGGCGAATGATTTACTACAGTTACGAACTCACGCAAACATCCATCCGCTTTGCTTCTTTTGTATACCTTTTGGCGACCAGTGTTGCCCAGTTGCCATGTTTTCTCCGGTGCGTGAAGAAAGCTGCCAGTTTAATATCCATTATGTTGTACACTCTTTAGCTTTAGCCGCAGCGTTTAGCGTTTCCTCTGTTTTACGGCTTATCACTTGTCAAAAATTTAGTATTTCTAACACTCAAAACTCACCTCCTCTCCATGGATTACAACGGCTTCACCTTCCCTCATCCGTCACGGACGCAGAACCTACATTCAAAGAAATCCCTCGCGTTTCCCAAGGCAAAAGAGGTAATTTGCCTCGAATTCCACTGAGACAGTGGAAGGTAGGCATTATTCCTCAAAATCCTCAAAGCTCTTCGTTCAAAGCCGGAAAGAAGCAGATGCTCCGATGCCTAAGAAAGCATGGCTTATGATGTTTTGTATCGATCGTATTTCTTCACTCACACTCTCTTCTATCCATCGCTAAATTGGAACTCTTCTCGTCGTGTTCAACTTTTCTCCATTCCAATAAAATAATCATACACAGCATCTATCACAATGGGTAAGAGTAGCACAGCGCCCTAGAACAAAAACGCAACTGAATCAAAAACTCTCAACATTTTTCCATAAGAGTCTTTCCCACCGCATTCCACTCTCTCAAGTTTCGATCGAGTTTCATCGTTCTGATGGAATCTTTCCGGGACAAGACTTAACCTATATCATCACGACAGTGACGGCAGAAGGAAAAACAACGTAGTGAACCACGAGATGCGTAAGGGGCAGAGGAAGACGTAAAATAAGTAACGCTCACTTTCTTTCCTCACTGCTTGTTGGTAGTGTTTCTGTTCCTTTTCGTTCTTTCGATAGCTGTTCATTGGAAGCTTCAGAACTCAAAAGTTGTGCAAGCAAAAAAACAAATGTTCTAGAAAAGCTAGAAACTATTTTCATGTGCTCAAAAAATATTATCTCAACATTATCATTTTTGGAAATTCACACATTTTAGCTGGCATGATCGATCATAATCACGTGCTCTTTTACGGACATATGCGTATTGAACTGAAAACAAATCTAGAAAATATGCTGCGTTGAAATCACTAAATATTCATTAATTCAAGATAGTTTGCGATTTAGATTTATCTTGATATGGGAAAAAATTGAACATCAAAAAACAACGAGAAATACTCAATGGAAGAATATCTTCAAGAAAGAGCATTAAAACTAAACTGTTTTTACAAGACGTCAGAATTCCACGCATATACTTATAATGGTCCTTGTTTTATGATACTTTTTGTTTCTTTGGTAATATAAATGAACCCATCCATCATTGTTTTATTGTAATAACAAAAACACAAAACACATAGCAGTCTAATCCCAGTATTATCCCAATTACCTTAGCCGAAATCTATTTCGCTAATGCTTGATCGGATAAAAACTTACTCATACCCTTCACCCGTTGTCCTCCACAAAAAAACGCCAACACTGCCGCTAACCCGCGGGTAAAAGATAGAGTAGATAAGAAAGAGGCTTAACTTAACCTCAATCCAGTAAAGGCAATGTGAGTGAGGGTATCTTGATGGCTTCATAAATTTCTCGAACCCCCAAAATCAGGGTCAGCTAGAAAGGGCGAGTGGGTTTGTCTAGCGCCGGCCCGCCTTTTGCGAGTTTCTGGAATCCGTTGTCGAATAAATGTCACAAAACTGCCTTCCAGACGAGTTTTCCAAGAAGTGGAAATAAAACAACCCATTTTTAAGCCACATAAAATAGAGACAAACTTGCCTTGCTTTTGCTGTAACGTTCAGCAGATACGCGGGCAACGTTTTTTTACTTTTGTTTTGCGTTTGCTTCTCGCTACTAGCGAACACGTTGCGATACGAACGAAAATGACCGAGTTTATGCAAATATTCGCTTCAACCCACTATAAAACAACACAACTCCAAACTTTGCAGCGTCTATGCCGATGGGAGAACCGTTCCGATTTCTTCCATCTAGCTGAACAGTAAAACTCGCCGAGTAATCAAAACAAATCAAATGCATAAAGCTAACAAACAAACAAGAAAAAAGCAGACACAAGAAGGCACGCCATTTTTCGAGCTGATTTCCATCTTCGAGCCAGATTGTCCTTCGAAAATTCCATTGGTATTCAAAGGCTACATCGCAGCATAGCGTTGCCAGTCGCTACCAACCGTCGAGTTCTGTGCCGGGTTACGAGTAGTTAACATAAATGAAAACGCTGAACCTCGCAGTTGCTTCAAACAATTCAACAAACGGCTCGAAGGCGAAAACTCCTCTCAATGCGCAACCGTTCAGAGAACTTTAACCGAGATTATGTCCGCTAAGGGTGTGGCCACATCGTTCACTTCCGCTACAAAAACTGCTGATTAAATGTCCTACGCGCAAAACGTGCACAACGGCCAACCGAACGAAGGGAAAATAAAAAGACCTGTCTCGATAAATATTTCCTTTACAAATCAATTCACTCCGGGTCGACGAGCAACACCGCCACCCCTTTTTCTGCTATTTTATCCGGCATTTTATTACTTCTAGCTGTCGGTTTTGGCAGCACCCCCCATGAAGATTGAAGGACAACTGCTGTACTACACTACTTCGCCAGTCCACGCACGTTCGTACGTCGCAAAAACATCCAACGATCTCTGTAGCCGCTATAGAATGCATGGAAGACGGTCCGATCGCGTACCGGACTAAAGGCGGAAATTGACGCATAACCAGAACACCCCGCGTTTTGTTCGCGCACAACCGTATCCATATCCAGCACCGGCAAAAGGCACCCTCAATCACCCGATTGGACAGCCGACATTCATGTTGAATGTTTTATTGCCCGCTTTCGCCTGTTCACCGACAGTGACACTTTTGTCTGAACTTTTTGTTTGACTTCTCACGATCCCACGAGGTACGGGCTGATATCCGCGCGTTCGCACCAAATTCCCGAGCACGTTTCGCCCCACCCGTATATGCCGTTCTGACAAGCTCTCGCCCGCTACAAAGCGCGATTGCGAAAGAAAATTAATCTACCGTCAATTCGACGGCCACGTGGCTGCCATCGTTTTCCGGTTAGGTCTTGGGTGATTGGTGTAATGGTACCCATCAATTGGTTAATTATCATGAATGTATCGCAATCAAACGTATGCCACCGTGTAGTCTACAATCCCGACACATTGGAACAGAATATTTTTATTTTCCCACAAACTGGGCGTCTCCATTTTTCACGAGCAACCAGGCGCCTCCATCGATGCTCTTGTGTACAAGCGACACTGTTCGCCACTTTTTGTGACGGTTTGCTCTTTCTTGAACAGGATGAACCTCATCTACTGTGGAACCTTTCATCATTTAACATTTTGGTGACCAACGGATGGGTACATGCTTTTTTTTTCGTTATAAAAACACAACCCGTACTGAATCGAGATAAAGGCTGAAACTGCAAGATTCAAAGAACATTATCGATGTTTTTTTATGTACGACAATTCATACATGTTTGGTACGCATTTATCTCTCTCGAAACGATGATTTTCTAACATGCGGTACTTTGTTTGTCCTACGCCTACATAACCCGTATCGCCGAGAACGAATCCGGATTGCCTAGAGTAAAAAATAAATAGCTAAAATAACCAGCTCACAAGACTTGAGCCTGGGAAAACATTATCCCATCCATGCCACGGTTCTTGCCGAAGGCGTGTTCTGTTACGGTTGGTGGAAAACATTGTTCTCTTTTCGTTCGGTTGTAGGAAAATTTCCACCACATCAGCCATGTAGGCTAAAACCGAACCATAGTTCAGCAGTTTTTCGGAGTGAGCTTTAACCTTCACGGGGAAAGCCAACTATATAACGCGGCAGTGTTGAAACTCTGCATCCGTACACATTCCGCAAGATGGTTGGAACCGACACCGAAACCGAAAAGATGGCATGCGAAAGGATTTTCAAGAGCAATATCCTAAAAACGGAGCTTAAAACGTTCTGCATGACATTAACGTGCGGGGCACAAATACGATCGAGAAGCCGGATGAATGTGAACAAATATGCGCTTTGAAACCCTTTTTACAGCCATGGATACAAAGAACAGAGCTATTGAGTGGAAGGATATATGTAACGGACTTTGTGGACTATACGAATGTGGGTCAATCCGCTAAAATCCGATGACGCTAGTGAAACTAACCGAAACGGGACTACCACCATCCCTGAACGGGAAGCCATGACTAGAACACGAAATAAAACCAACCAATCTTTATTCAGCTTTTTTTTCCACATGAGCTTCCGTTTTTAGTCGAAATTAAGCTCTCGACTAACGTATGGTCGATGGAATGGATAAGTGACGAGGTGCCTCGATAGCGTGTATCTACTATTTTCATTACAGTAATTACTCGAACCAGGACCGTCGGACGATAGGAAGAAAACATGCGAAACACTGCAGCTCAACCTGCCTATCGACTTAGTAGCGTCTTTCTGTGATCGGTCCGTCCTTCCGTCTACTCTCTTACGATCGTAGCAAGCCGATAATGAGCACATTTTTGTTTGTATGAAGCGTGCGCCCGAATCAGACACTCTTATCACTCCAATACAAGAGCGCGCGAGCGCGTTACCGATCTTTGTCACGCAATCGCACCATGAGGAATGGCTGTTCGTCAGCAAGCAACCGTAAGGAAGAGCATAAGCCGCCGCTTCCTCGAGCACATGGACGAAAGCACACCTTCTTTTCCGGAATCTTGCTTTTTATCGCTTTTGGAGCGTCAAAGCGACAGCAAAACGGATGGTACATCGTCCTTTCTCAGGTGCCCGTAGGGAATCATTAGGTTTTCGGTGCGAGTAGCGAGCTTCCCGGAAACTATTATCAAAGTATGGCCGTCACATGAAAAACGTAGGCTTGGTAGTGTTTCCCAGTGGTCAAGATGAGAAACAATTTCATCAACGCTCCGCAAAAGGGGGCTAAAGAGAACACAACACACGTATTTACTAATGCGTGTGAAGATAAAACATGAGTAGGATTATTGATTCACTACATTACTTTACATTGCGTTAGACCATCTTCTAATGAAGGTTTCTACCAGTTCAAACGTAACGACACAGGCGGCAGATTTGTTTAGAAAAGCAAAAAAAAATATCAAACATTCCTTTCTCACAGGAGAAAAAACAACGCAAATATAACCCCACCACCAAAGAAAACACAAGGACAGGTTTCATCCCCCGCAAAACCAGTCACATCTGTTTGATTTGCAATGTGTTTGTCTGTACGATTGTGTGCTTTTTTTTCTTCCCATCTTGCTGCTCCTTAGGCACACTACGCCTTAACGGTCGTTTGGTGTGCCGTTTTTCATTGTTGCCACCATTTTGAGTTTCGTGTTCTTTTCCCTTTTTTTATTCGTATTTCGACGCGATCCGCTGAAGCAGCCAAAAGTTAAAAATACGCCCCGACCTTACCGCGATGACTCACGGTGTACACTATTATCAACACCAGCACAGCATCTGTGGCTTCGCGGCACGACAATACGGTCATGGTGTCGCGAACCAACGCTCCCCAACCCCACTCTCCCCCGACCAAACAACCAACCAACCGTCCAAAGGGGTGTCAATTACAATTCACGCCGCACTTGCCGCACTTCACTTGCAACACGATCGACCGTTCGACCGACAATCGGTAAATGTCTACCGTAGTTGCGTCTTCTTTTCGTTATCACCCTCAGTCCACCCAGCGCGGTAAACTTACTTCCACTTCTACTATACGAGTCCATCAGTACTCATCAAAGGCAAGGAAGCGACAGAAGATGAATGAGAAAAAACCGCCAAACAGCTCACATACTGTATGCGGCCGTGACACACACACACACATATACATACAAATACTCAAATAGGACCAAACCAAGTATCTTCGCGTGTCGGAAAATCGTTCCATCATTCGCATTTATTTTTTTCGTCGACCCACAATGGGTGGTGGCAAAGGCGAGAAAAAAAGTAAACAATCTGTACTTCTTGCCAGTGGGCTAATAACGCCCGAGGTTGAGGGACAAACGGGGGAAAAGTAAGATAACGGTGACGAGAAAATTGGAAAAATCAGAGACACCTACTTGAGCATTTCCTCGTGCCAGTCCGGTTCCGTAGACGATGCTGCCCATTTGTCGTTGTCAATTGCTATCGATATCTGGCTGGGGCACGGTTTCAACTTCCTCGCAGACATGGCCATGCCACCGCTGCCGCTAACGATTCTCCTCCACCACCGTGGAAGCTGGTCAAACATAAATACAGTTTCCCCTGTGCTCACTACCACCACCACCACCAACCGGCACAATATTCGCGGGTTCGAAACCAAGTCTTTGAATGCACAGATTTGGACACGTATTGGAGGACTGATTTTTTTTCTCTATTTCTTCTGTCTTCATAAACATCCTACACCCCAATCCACTTATACACGTGCACAGAATTTTAAATACACATTCCGGGTGTACGTGTATAGTGCCACCTGTGCGGTAAACTTTGAACACATCTTTCACCTTTTTGGGAAGTACAGAACATCTTGAAGTGCAGATTGTATTCACGATGCAGAAACTGTTGGTGGTGAAAAACTACATTTTTCCACAACTTCTGTTTACTTGAAGCGAACTTTAACGTGTCGCCGTTTGCCGCCGAAAATGCGCTTCCACGCTCTCCGTTTCACATGCAGGTGTGAGAATGAACACCAACAAACACCGGCTAGAAGGCTAATGAAGTTGTCACTTTCAATTTTCGATTACGTTCGGAAGGGCAAAAACAGCACAGCGTAGAAAACCCGATACTCGCTTGTATTTGCGCAGTCATACCAAAATAACAGCGCAGCATCTTCCAATTGGCCCCCGGTGATCAATTAGCAGCACGCAGCACGGCACCAAACTTTCGGTAACGCCCCGGCTTCTGTCCGGTGGATTATGTTCAAAGCCCACCACTGAAACAGAAATAACAATCCGTCCCGAAAAAACGGGCCATATTTCGCGTACAACACACCATTCGCTGACATTTGATAATGTGGAAACACTGAGATCTACTTAACACACGCTAAAGGTACTAGAACCATTCGCTCACTCGATCGACTTGACAGATGAAACGTCAAACGAGTGGGATATTCAAAACAAACAGCGTTGCTACACTGTTTCACCGCGTTCGCTTGTTGTTAAGATTCTACGGTTCAGACGATCGGCACGACACGATCAACTTAGCCCACCGAAGGTAGAATCCAAAATGACCAAACGGATACGCTTGGCCGAGTAGCAGCCGATCAATAGCTACTGCGACAAGCGGTTTTGTTGTTTTCCTCCAAACGGATGCGGCCCACAAGTGTCAATTTATGTGTTTTCAAGGATGCTGTTGTTTATGCTTGTAGTGTGAAATGGACCAATGTTCGTTGGTTTCAAATACCCACAACATGTTCCCTATGCATCAAAACAGACTCAAACTGAGACACTGGTTATTCGCTATAATATAACACAAGCTTTCTGTGAACCTCTATGAGGCTTCTTTTTGGCTAACTTACACATTATGTTTAACTTTTCTGTTTGCGCATTAGAACTCATGATAACTAATACCACTGAAGCGAAAGGAAACGCAGATCGGAGTATATGTGTGGGTATTTTTAATTGTGTGATAAAAATAACATATAGCTGCTTCGTCCGCACTTGCAGCGATGGTCGTATTGTTGTATTTTTTGCGATATTCTTGTAGCAAATTTCATGTCTCATGTGTGGGGGTGTGTGTGTGTGTGTGTGTGTGTGTGTATTTAGCTGGGTGTGTGCTTGAACACTGCAAAATTTAACTCTCTCGAGGGTTTATGGCGTCACCGTTAAAATTAAAACATCATCCTAACCATCTCACCTTACACTGAACCAGGTACCCTTCATGCTGTAGTTTATTGCACCAAATTGCCGCCTGTAACTACTAACGCTTGCACCTTCGCCTGTTTTTGTTTCAACTCACTACAAGCTTTGATTATTAGCCCGCACTGCCGGCCCGTGATAGCGAGTGGCTGCGTAGACCCTTGCGGTACTCAAAACGGTTGTCACCACTACCGGTGTGCCTGGCCGAGCACCGACCTCAATAATTGAGCTATCAATATTCAATCTCTGTACGCTCTATGGGTCGCTCAATGCAGAGGCAGATGAGGTTGCGTCTGCTGACTAGCAAAGCAACGGTGAGATGTAAAGCGATCCTACACGCACGCAACGCGTTACGTTTGGTGAATACCTTGAGCGCACACCGACACAAGCGAGATCAGTCCCACCGAGTGTGGTGTATGTGTGCACGTCCACCGTCTTCCTTTGCGGCTCCGTCAACCGGGTCTAGCGCGGAAAATTAAATCGTTGAATATTTTAGTGCATGCACATTCGCGCATACGGGACACGATGCGTACCAACGTATTGGACCGCTTTTTTCTTACCAGGCAAGAAAGAACGCGCCTTCGCTTGTCATCACGGGGCAGCGGAATAATAACATTTCTGACATCATTTTGGGGCCACTGCTGCTGACGGATGCTGCTGTGTAGTCGCTGTGCAGGTAACTAACCTGCCAGCTTTTTAGCATGTTAGAGCCCGAGATGACGGGAGAATAATTCGGCGAATTCTATCGAACCGTCTCATCATACAGGTGCTTTCCTATGCTGCAAGCCCTTTTCACTCTAGCCAGCGCCAGCGCTGTGATCCGTCAATTATGAAAGCACACAAGGGCAGTCACGGCTACCAGAGTGAGCGGACTGTCTATCGCCAGCTGGTTCCCCACCGCAATCGATTATAGTTGAGCCTTCCGCTGAACTGGATGGGCACGAAATAGCGCCACTCATCGCAGGACGAGGGCTGCAGGATGAGCTTCTTTGTCCTGTTCATCCTCTTTGAAAACTTGCTCGCTCTGGTTGTCGACGGGTATTCATGAATAAAATATCAACTTCCGCTATTCGCGCTTTTGCTCTTGTGTGCCGAAATGGAATGCCACTAGTATTTGGTGTGCGGTAGCTTGTCGTTTTTTGACGCTTTCCATAAATCAACAATGCGCACGGACATCCCGCGAACGCTACGGTCTACCAATTAACAGCAGCGCTGATCGCTAGAGGGCGCTACTGCGCGCACTCAGTCATCCTCAAAGAAACGCCTCTTAAACAATAATCAACATTCCATATTTCGTGTGTGATTAGCATTTTTAAGTCATCATAAGTCATTTTGGTCTAAATTGTTTGAAGCTGAGCTCACTATGGCAACACATAAAGTTTAGAACTACATTTTTCAACCTGACATTTTAGTACACGATTACACATGTAAATGTTATACAACTGACTTGACATAGGCATTTTCTTCGTTCAGCTGGATTTGTGCATGTCTGTCGTGCCTAATTTGCTTTGCAATATATATTCAATACTTCCTGATCCTCGTGAACGATATGTCGAACAATTTTTGTTGTATAAAAAAACCTACACGTCCGACTTTCCATTTCTCTTATGGTATCAACAGATACTATTCCGTCGAACTGCAATTAAATTAATAAAAATAGCACGAACTGCTTCTCCAATTAAACAATCGTACAGCTAAACATTTGGCAGCACAACAATTATGGAACGAGAAGTTCTATTAACGAACCTTATTCGAACCACAACAATAAACCTACACAACTAATCGACCCAACACGCGAGCATGAACACGGACAACTGCTATCAATTTGTTGTGCTTGGCCCACGAACGTCCAAACGGGCGACGTAAACTTTCTTCCCAAAATCCTGGCAAGAACACCAAAGATATCTGGGCGAGGGTGAAACAACGAATAACCATACCGGTCGCGAGTGGATGACTTTCCTCCCGTTGGGTTGGGTGAAAAGTTTTAATTAATTCCATAATTCACTCCACCAAAGCATCTGCGATTTCGAACCACTTATTGCGAGCGGGATGTTCTTCGAATCGCGAGCAGGGTGGACAGCGTTTCTATAAAATGACTTCAATTTATTTCTCCCGGTTGGAAAACATGTTGGCGCTGCTACATCCTTTAACAAATGGTATCAAGGAGATTTCTCATTTTCCCCCATTTGTATCAGAAAAAAGAGACTTAATAAACAATAGTTTATCAATAAAGCATTTAGACTAAAGCACACGTGAAGCTGTTGACGGAAATGTCTCAAAATAATCTCCATATAGTGCACTCCCCAGTCAGACACGATCGAATCTACGCAACCCCACACAACACGCTATTCGTTGGTCATGTTTTACGTTAATTCTGCAACAAACCATACCATCATTTGCATTCTCCGTAAAGCGAAGCGGAAGATTTACATTCATCACCACCGCCATACCTGCCTTACCTTGTCGTTCTCCGATGTAGGGGCCCCTATGTCCTCCCAATTGACTCCAAAAACCAATTAATTGTCCACGGACCTGTGTACATTCCACAAATTATGTCAACAAACACCGCTGGGTGTCTGGGCGTCTTACCTGCATGGGAGGAAGAGAGAAGAGCATGATACTATTTAGAGAACACATAAACATCAACCGTTGGTAGTAATGGAAGCTCGTGCCGCGCATTGAGCGGAAGTGGTGAAAATGGTTACAAAATTATCTTGTTATCAGCCCCAGAGTTTGCTTCACATTCTCAGCGGCCAGGTAGGCATATAATTAGTGTGGTAATTTTCTTTTAAACGACACCAACACCGGTAGCGACCAGTGCACCGGTCGCCATGCGCGAGAACAACACCTCGCACTGGAGCGAAAGGCTCAACTCCTTGACAAGGCCAGGTGGAAAATTGTTAACCGTGTCGGAAAGAGAGTACGGAGAAGGCTGGCGGAAGAGCTAAAGAGACATTTTGGGACACCGTATTAGACAAACGTTTGCTTTTTCAAACTCGTTTCTTTTGGTCGATTCATTCAAGACAGTGACACCGGCAGCCGGTGGTCCGAAAACGAACTGAATACACGAGAAGGGCTGGTGGCATACGGTCCCTTCCATCGCGTGAATTGTCTATGTGTTTGGGGGGGTAGAAACCCCCCTGGCATGTTTACAGAGGCTGTGACACGGGTGTCGCGCCGTGTATTGTAAACATTCCTACTCAGCCACCCACTCAGCCCGTGACGCGAAGTCTGTAGCAAGTGGCGGCCGCTAATGACACACATTATTTACCGTGAAGTAAAGCAGTCGTAAAATAATGAACATTTTGTTACAATTTCCAGCAAGATGGGTTTATCTAATTCACTACGAATGGGTCGTACTTAGATCGGGGCTTAACACCTGCAGCCGAGCAAAGTACGGGAAGCTTTCCAAGCTGCCATGTCTCGAAGGGTCTTGTTTACCCTCCGAACGGTATAAAATGAAAATGAAAAATATGTGCAAATAATACCAATCCGCGAAATATGTTACATAAATAAGATCGTAGATCGTGTAAATAATTATAACGTCTTCCTTCTTCACAACTTCACACGCAAGCAGCGTTCGGCGAAAATCGTCTTAAATCAAACTTCGTGCACATCGTGAGATCGAGACGTTTATCATGCCAATTCTCAATGTAACACATTTCTGTGTGTTTTTGACACATCAATTTCGGTTGTTTTTATCCGCTGCAGTTCCCTTCGCACCGTGTTCCCATACGGAGATCAATTTCGTCGACCATCCGCGGGTAGGTGTGTACGGGTGGTGTGGATGGGGCGGATGATGGTGTAGGCCAGTGAAGGACATGATACGCTAAATGACGAAGTGACGATACCGATGCGGACCAGGGACACGACCCAAGCAGAGAACATAGTGGGGTGTGTGCTGCTACACATAATGCTGCTAGTGGGCAGATTTAATTTTAGATCTGTGTTGCTCTCTCAGACCACGAACGGCCACGAAACTGGCCCAGCCCGGTAAAATCGGTCTTCTATTATTGCCCCCCCCCCCTTTCCCTGCCCTGCCCGCCAGTATGTTTGCCCTTCGTGTGGGCACACGAACCGTGACGAATTAATTACTTCATTAAAATCTAATTCACCGATGCCATCGACAATCTTCGCATCGTCAGCATGTGTACGGATTCGCGCCCATCGAAAGGCATCTTAATCGCGTCCGTTACAGCACCATAAACTAACCGTCACCGTTTTTGGACATGATTTGCACAGCTCGGTTGGTTCAGTGCGTTGGTGTGAAGTGCGTTCTAACATAATTCCATGCCGGATCATACCGAAGCAATCGTGTCTTTAGATGCGTCCTTCTTCCATTTCGCCATCACCAAACAACGATCGCTGTTGGTGTCACCAGCGGATCGGTGATAGAATAATTGACACCTCCAACAATCACGGCTCGCGATTCCTGTCCAACATCGGCCTAGATTAAGCGGCAACGACATAATACCTCACCCTTCGTACCCACCGTCCCAGTGTTGCGGATCACTACAAGTCAGCGATCGATCAACCGATCGGTCGCGTGAGTATCATTTTGTTGGGGCTAAGTGGGACTCGCATTGCGCCGAATAATTAAACGGCAAATCACGCACACGATGCAACTACAATCATGGTGTATTCAGGCCATGAGGGAGCGAGAGGACCTGACTGCAAGGTACGGGAAGTATGCGTGAGAAACCTGCACAAAGCATGGGGCGAGCGTTTGTACAATGAGACGCATCATCCCTTCACGACACTTTCTCTCACGCTCTCTCTATATTTCTGCCCTCTCTGCCCTTCTGTACAGTGGACGTTGATATTTTGGATTACAAAATTGTAAACTTATATGCAATTATGGCAGTGTTCATCCTAGTAAACGAATTTTACTAATAATATCTGAACGCAAAGGCAAGAGATCTATCCCGGTTTGTCCCTCTCTCTCTCTCTCCATTTCTCTATCTCTTTGTTTCCCTCTCTGTGTCATTACCTTGCTTTATCACACTGCCACACAAAATGGATCTCTCACGCACTACTCTTTTCTACTCGCAAGGGATGGCCAATATGATCTCTCGCATAAACCACATTGCAGCACAATCTCGCGCTCGTGCCGAACCTATGCCGGGGATCTAAACGCCAGCGATAGCTCCATTCACTCGCGCATCGCCATCTACGAGACAGTTATTCTCCCGTAGTGTACCGTAGCTGCTAGTAGGGCCGGGTGGTGTGTTGTTAAGCGCTCGTCTTACCGCGTTACTTTTGTTTTATATCTACTTCACTCCAAGTTTTCGGTTACCATTGTTTTAATACGTCCTGTTGTGTCAAATCGTTAAGTCAACATTTTAGTATCGTTTAAGTTTGTCGTTGTTTTTTAGTAAGTTTGTTTGTCTGATTACTCTGTTTCACTGCAACACGCTAAAAAGGCTGCTAGTGCCAGCGTACCGTACGGCAAAACATATATCCCCACCCCGCACCGCGTGCTTTCGTCGCCCCTTTTTACATTAACCGTATTTGGATTTTATCGTCCGTTTTCGCGTCGTCCAAAGCCATTTTCATCGGCCATCGCTAGAGCACGTGCGCGAGTATTTGTGCAACTGTTTGTGTACTCGCGTGTGGCATCCTTCGTTTTCGTTGCTTGTTCATTGAATCGTCATCATCACCATCATCATCATCATCGTCATCGATCGCTGTCGTCGTGTCGTGTGTACTTCAACCCGTCCATCCGCAGAAGGTGCGTTGAGGTGCATATTTACATTGGTGACAATCCACTACCATCACTAGGTACTCTTCGTTCCGTGTGCTTTGGTACTCTTACCGGGTCTGCTCGAATGTGCCACCTGTTGCCGGTAGTAGTGAGGTGTAGTTGTCTTGCCGGCACGGATCATCGTCTGTGCCCTCCAATTTCCTACCGTCATATGATCTTGCTTCCACCCTCGAAGCACGGTTTTAAGCGGCTTCAGCAACTTATTTTTATTTTTCTTGTCCCTAATGCACGTTTTGATTGCGTCTGGCGCCCTTAGTCTGTGCTATGGGAAAGCAAATAATTTACCAAAATGTTCTGCGCGTACGACTGACTTGGCCGAGGTCAGGATACGGCGTCGTGCTGCTCGGTTTGAAGCATTTGATCGGTCGATCTGAAGATATCGGCCATTTTAACGGTGGACATTTCCGAATCCGAATAACGCAACGTGTTTGCAGAAGCACATGGTTTTGCGCACGACTACTTGCCGACGGATTAATTTAGTTACGAAAAAGCTTTCACCAAACGCGCCACATTGATGGCGCATGTATGCAGTTACATAGTTGCGTCGTAGCTGCTACCTATCAGCTTTGTATTATTTTTTTGTTCATGTGTACACCTCATTTCGAGTACCTTAAAATGCGTTGCAAGACCACTACGAACGCAAACCCTCCTCGCGTAGATCATTAATCCCCATGACAATTGCAACCGTACGCGGAGGGAATTAGAGCACCGTAGAGATACTTTTTTTATACATTTGACAACATTAAAAAAAACGACTGACAACCGCTGCAAGCGTCAAATTCATCCCGCAGGAAGAAAAGAAAAGCTGGCGAGTGCCCACCGTCCATGGCGTGCGGAATCGTTGGTAACGGTTGATTGAAAGCGGAACCTAAACGACATTGACAGCGCCGTGCCGTGCGCCGTTCGTGTGCCGTGTTGGTGGGTTCTCCTGCCAGCTACTGCCAAGTATGGTCCCACAACGCTAGCACCACCAGCAGCACCAGCAGTGGTAGCGGCAAACATCGTTCGGCCATATTTTATTAAACCCTCACTCGCTTCATGCGTCTACCGCGACCGCGGCTGCCGCGCCGTTACACGGTCTCCATTTTCCATCCATCAATCTTTGCACCTCGTCTCGTCGCGCTGCCCTGGCACTTCGGGTTTTCGTTTCGTGCTAACAACATCGGTTCACCCACCGGCCGTAGATATTCTCATTTGACAGCCAACTAAACAATCATGCCAAAAATACGACGTTACGATGCCCGCTTGGCGTCCGCGTCCCTTCCCAAGCGTTACTTTCTTGTGGCCGGCTCATCGAGCTGCCATGCTCAAAGTGAAGGAGCACGCGCCAAAAAAAAAATCCACGCACAAACAACACAA